>NW_023417015.1:13094-22764 GCF_002922805.2 Oryzias melastigma | reverse complement strand
AATAACGCTGTTATAAGACTGTTATAACGCTGTTATAACACCCTTTTATAACGCTGTTATAACATCCTGTTATAACACCCTGTTATAATACTGTTATAAAACTGTTATAACGCTGTTAAAACACCCTGTTATAACACTGTTATAACACTGTTATAACGCTGTCATAACACCCTGTTATAACACTGTTATAACACTATTAAAACGCTGTTATAACACCCTGTTATAACGCTGTTATAACAATGTTATAACGCTGTTATAACACCCAGTTATAACACTGTTATAACACTGTTATAACGCTGTCATAACACTGTTATAACGCTGTCATAACACCCTGTTATAACACTGTTATAACACTGTTATAACACACTGTTATAACACTGTTATAACACAGTTATAACGCTGTTATAACACCCTGTTACAACACTGTTATAACACTGTTATAACGCTGTCATAACACCCTGTTATAACACTGTTATAACATTGTTATAACACACTGTTATAACACTGTTATAACACAGTTATAACGCTGTTATAACACCCTGTTATAACACTGTTATAACACTGTTATAACACACTGTTATAACACAGTTATAACACTGTTATAACACTGTTATAACACCCTGTTATAACACTGTTATAACACTGTTATAACACTGTTATAACACCCTGTTATAACACTGTTATTACACTGTTATAACACCCTGTTATAACACTGTTATTACACTGTTATAACACCCTGTTATAACACTGTTATTACACTGTTATAACACCCTGTTATAACACTGTTATTACACTGTTATTACACTGTTATAACACCCTGTTATAACACTGTTATAACACTGTTATAACACTGTTATAACACCCTGTTATAACACTGTTATAACACTGTTTTGAGGGCTCCGTGATTGTCAGATGGAAAGTTCTGTTATCACCCAAGTGCAGAAAGAAGACGTTCAAGGTTCAAGGTTATAACACTGTTATAACACTGTTATAACGCTGTTATGACACCCTGTTATAACACTTTTATAACACTGTTATAACACACTGTTATAACACTGTTATAACAATGTTATAACGCTGTTATAACGCTGTCATAACACCCTGTTATAACACTGTTATAACACTGTTATAACACTATTAAAACACCCTGTTATAACACTGTTATAACACTGTTATAACACCCTCTTATAACACTGTTATAACACTGTTATAACGCTGTTATAACACTGTTATAACACTGTTATAACACCCTCTTATAACACTGTTATAACACTATTATAACACCCTGTTATAACACTGTTATAACACAGTTATAACGCTGTTATGACACCCTGTTATAACACTGTTATTACACTGTTATAACACTGTTATGACACCCTGTTATAACACTGTTATAACGCTGTCATAACACCCTGTTATACCGCTGTTATAACACTGTTATAACGCTGTTATAACACCCAGTTATAACACTGTTATAACACTGTTATAACACACTGTTATAACACTGTTATAACACCCTGTTATAACATTGTTATAACGCTGTTATAACACTGTTATAACACTGTTATAACACCCTCTTATAACACTGTTATTACACTGTTATAACGCTGTTATAACACTGTCATAACGCTGTTATAACACCCTCTTATAACACTGTTATAACACTATTATAACACCCTGTTATAACACTGTTATAACACAGTTATAACGCTGTTATGACACCCTGTTATAACACTGTTATTACACTGTTATAACACTGTTATGACACCCTGTTATAACGCTGTTATAACGCTGTTATAACACCCTGTTATAACACTGTTATAACACTGTTATAACACTGTTGTTATAACACTGTTATAACACCCTGTTATAACACTGTTATAACACTGTTATAACGCTGTTATAACACCCTGTTATAACACTGTTATAACACTGTTATAACACACTGTTATAACACCCTGGTATGACACTGTGAAAACGCCGTTATAACACTGTTATAACACCCTGGTATAACACTGTTATAACACTGTTATAACACTATTATAACACCCTGTTATAACATTGTTATAACACAGTTATAACACTGTTATAACACCCTGTTATAACACTGTTATAACGCTGTTAAAACACCCTGTTATAACACCCTGTTATAACACTGTTATAACACCCTGTTATAACGCTGTTATAACACTGTTATAACACTCTGTTATAACACTGTTAAAACGCTGTTATAACACCCTGTTATAACACTGTTATAACGCTGTTATACCACCCTGTTATAACACTGTTATAACACTGTTATAAACCTGTCATAACACCCTGTTATAACACTGTTATAACGCTGTTATACAACCTGTTATAACACTGTTATAACACTGTTATAACACTGTTATAACACTGTTATAACGCTGTTATAACACCCGGTTATAAAACCCTGTTATGACACTGTTATAACACTGTTATGACACTGTTATAACACCCTGTTATAACATTGTTTTATCGCTGTTATAAAACTGTTATAACACTGTTATAACACTCTGTTATAACACTGTTATAACGCTGTTATAACACTGTTATAACACTGTTATAACGCTTTTATAACACCCTGTTATAACACTGTTATTAACACCCTGTTATAACACTATTATAACACTGTTATATCGCTGTTATAACACCCTGTTATAAGACTGTTATAACACTGTTATAACGCTGTTATAACACCCTGTTATAACACTGTAATAACACTGTTATAACGCTGTTATAACACCCTGTTATAACACTGTTATAACACTGTTATAACGCTGTTATAACACCCTGTTATAACATCCTGTTATAACACTGTTATAACACCCTGTTATAACACTGTTATAACACTGTTCTAACGCTGTTATAACACCCTGTTATAACACTGTTATAACGCTGTTATAAAACCCTGTTATAACACCCTGTTATAACACCCTGTTATAACACTGTTATAACACTGTTATAACACACTGTTATAACACTGTTATAACACTGTTATAACACTGTTATAACACCCTGTTATAACACTGTTATAACCCTGTTATAACACTGTTATAACACTGTTATAACACTGTTATAACACCCTGTTATAACACTGTTATAACACTGTTATAAGACTGTTATGACGCTGTTATAACACCCTGTTATAACACTGTTATAACACTGTTATAACACTGTTATAAGACTGTTATGACGCTGTTATAACACCCTGTTATAACACTGTTATAACACACGGGTATAACACTGTTCTAACGCTGTTATAACACTGTTTTAACACCCTGTTATAACACTGTTATAACACTGTTATAAAACCCTGTTATAACACTGTTATAACGCTGTTATAACATCCTGTTATACCACTGTTATAACGCTGTTATAACTTCCTGTTACAACACTGTTATAACACTGTTATAACACTATTATAACACCCTGTTATAACACTGTTATAACACTGTTATAACACTGTTATAACACACTGTTATAACACTGTTATAACGCTGTTATAACGCTGTTATAACACCCTGTTATAACACTGTTATAACACTGTTATAACACTGTTATAACGCTGTTATAACACCCTGTTATAACACTGTTATAACGCTGTTATAACACTGTTATAACACACTGTTATAACACCGTTATAACACTATTATAACACCCTGTTATAACACTGTTATAATGCTGTTATAACACTGTTATAACACACTGTTATAACACTGTTATAACGCTGTTATAACACTGTTATAACACCCTGTTATAACACTGTTATAACACTGTTATAACACCGTTATAACACTATTATGACACCCTGTTATAACACTGTTATAACCCTGTTATAACACTGTTATAACACTGTTATAACACCCTGTTATAACGCTGTTATAACGCTGTTATAACACTGTTATAACAGTGTCATAATACCCTGTTATAACACCCTGTCATAACACTGTTATAACACTGTTATAACACTATTATAACACACTGTTATAACACTGTTATAACACTGTTATAACACTATTATAACACACTGTTATAACACTGTTATAACGCTGTTATAACACGCTGTTATAACACTGTTATAACGCAGTTATAACACCCTGTTACAACACTGTTATAACGCTGTTATAACACTGTTATAACACACTGTTATAACACTGTTATAACGCTGTAATAACACTGTTATAACACTGTTATAACGCTGTTATAACACCCTATTATAACACTGTTATAACACTGTTATAACACTGTTATAACACTGTTATAACACACTGTTATAACACACTGTTATAACACTGTTATAACACCGTTATAACGCTGTTATAACACCCTGTTATAACACTGTTATAACACTGTTATAACACCGTTATAACACTATTATGACACCCTGTTATAACACTGTTACAACACCCTGTTATGACACTGTTATAACACTGTTATAACACTATTATAACAACCTGTTATAACACTGTTATAACGCTGTTATAACACCCTGTTATAACACTGTTAAAACACCCTGTTATATTACCGTTATAACACTGTTATAACGCTGTTATAACACCCTGTTATAACACTGTTATAACACTGTTATAACACTGTTATGACGCTGTTATAACACCCTGTTATAACACTGTTATAACACACGGGTATAACACTGTTATAACGCTGTTATAACACTGTTTTAACACCCTGTTATAACAGTGTTATAACACTGTTATAAAACCCTGTTATAACACTGTTATAACACTGTTATAACGCTGCTGTAACACCCTGTTATAACACTGTTATAACGCTGTTATAACACCCTCTTATAACACTGTTATAACGCTGTTATAACACTGTTATAACACACTGTTATAACACTGTTATAACTCTGTTATAACGCTGTTATAACACCCTGTTATAACACTGTTATATTGCTGTTATAACACTGTTATGACACCCTGTTATAACACTGTTATAACGCTGTTATAACACTGTTATAACACCCTGTTATAACGCTGTTATAACGCTGTTATATCTCCCTGTTATAACACTGTTGTAACACTGTTATAACACTGTTATAACACTATTATGACACCCTGTTATAACACTGTTATAACACTGTTATAACACCCTGTTATAACACTGTTATAACGCTGTTATAACAGTGTCATAACACCCTGTTATAACACCCTGTTATAACACTGTTATAACACTGTTATAACACTATTATAACACGCTGTTATAACACTGTTATAACGCTGTTATAACACACTGTTATAACACTGTTAAAACACTGTTATAACGCTGTTATAACACTATTATAACACCCTGTTATAACACTGTTATAACGCTGTTATACCACTGTTATAACACTGTTAGAACACACCGTTATAACACACTGTTATAACACTGTTATAACGCTGTTATAACACTGTTATAACACCCTGTTATAACACTGTTATAACACCGTTATAACGCTATTATAACACCCTGTTATAACACTGTTATAAAACACTATTATAACACTGTTATAACGCTGTTATAACACTGTTATAACACACTGTTATAACACTGTTATAACACTGTTACAACACTGTTATAACGCTGTTATAACACCCTGTTATAACACTGTTATAACACTGTTATAACACCCTGTTATAACACTGTTATAACACTGTTATAACACTATTATAATACCCTGTTATAACACTGTTATAACGCTGTTATAACACCATGTTATAACGCTGTAATAACACTGTTATAACACTGTTATAACACCCTTTTATAACGCTGTTATAACACCCTGTTATAACACTGTTATAACGCTGGGATAACACTGTTATAACACCCTGTTATAACACTGTTATAACTCTGTTATAACACTCTTATAACAACCTGTTATAACACTGTTATAACGCTGTTATAACACCCTGTTATAACACTGTTTCAACGCTGTTATAACACCCTGTTACAACACTGTTATAACAGTGTTATAACACCCTGTTATAATGCTATTATAACACTGTTATAACACCCTGTAACAACACTGTTATAACAGTGTTATAACACCCTGTTATAATGCTATAATAACACTGTTATAACACCCTGTTACAACACTGTTATAACGCTGTTATAACACCCTGTTATAACACTGTTACAACACCCTGTTATAACACTGTTATAACACTGTTATAACACCCTGTTATAACACTGATAAAACGCTGTTATATCACCCTGTTACAGCACTGTTATAACAGTGTTATAATACCCTGTTATAATGCTATTATAACACTGTTATAACACCCTGTTATAACACTGTTATAACACTGTCATGACACTGTTATAACACCCGGTTATAATGCTATTATAACACTGTTATAACACCCTGTTTTAACGCTGTTATAACACTGTCATGACACTGTTATAACACCCTGTTATAACACTGTTATATCGCTGTTATAACACTGTTATAACACCCTGTTATAACACTGTTATAACTCTGTTATAACACTCTTATAGCAACCTGTTATAACACTGTTATAACGCTGTTATAACACCCTGTTATAACACTGTTTCAACGCTGTTATTACACCCTGTTACAACACTGTTATAACAGTGTTATAACACCCTGTTATAATGCTATTATAACACTGTTATAACACCCTGTTATAACACTGTTACAACACCCTGTTATAACACTGTTATAACACTGTTATAACACTGTTATAACACCCTGTTATAACACTGATAAAACGCTGTTATAACACCCTGTTACAGTACTGTTATAACAGTGTTATAACACCCTGTTATATTGCTATTATAACACTGTTATAACACCCTGTTATAACACTGTTATAACACTGTTATAACACTGTTATAACACTGTTATAACACCCTGTTATAACACTGTTATAACACTGTTATAACACCCTGTTATAACACTGTTATAACACTGTCATGACACTGTTATTACACCCTGTTATAACACTGTTATAACGCTGTTATAACACTGTTATAACAATGTTATAACACCCTGTTATAACACTGTTATAACACCCTGTTATAACACTGTTATAACGCTTTTATAACACCCTGTTATAACACTGTTACAACACCCTGTTATAACACTGTTATAACACTGTTATAACACCCTGTTATAACACTGATAAAACGCTGTTATATCACCCTGTTACAGCACTGTTATAACAGTGTTATAATACCCTGTTATAATGCTATTATAACACTGTTATAACACCCTGTTATAACACTGTTATAACACTGTCATGACACTGTTATAACACCCGGTTATAATGCTATTATAACACTGTTATAACACCCTGTTTTAACGCTGTTTTAACACTGTCATGACACTGTTATAACACCCTGTTATAACACTGTTATATCGCTGTTATAACACCCTGTTATGACACTCTTATAACAACCTGTTATAACACTGTTATAACGCTGTTATAACACCCTGTTATAACACTGTTTCAACGCTGTTATAACACCCTGTTACAACACTGTTATAACAGTGTTATAACACCCTGTTATAATGCTATTATAACACTGTTATAACACCCTGTTATAACACTGTTATAACACTGTCATGACACTGTTATAACACCCTGTTATAACACTGTTATAACGCTGTTATAACAGTGTTATAACGCTTTTATAACACCCTGTTATGACACTGTTATAACGCTGTTATTACACTGTTATAACAATGTTATAACACCCTGTTATAACACTGTTATAACACCCTGTTATAACACTGTTATAACGCTTTTATAACACCCTGTTATGACACTGTTATAACGCTGTTATAACACTGTCATGACAATGTTATAACACCCTGTTATAACGCTGTTATAACACTTTTATAACTCCCTGTTATAACACTATTATAACACTGTTATAACACTGTTATAACACCCTGTTATAACACTGTTATATAACCGTTATAACACACTGTTATAACACTGTTATAACACTGTTATAACACCCTGTTATAACCCTGTTATATAACTGTTATAACACCCTGTTATAACACTGTTATAACACTGTTATAACACTATTATAATACCCTGTTATAACACTGTTATAACGCTGTTATAACACCCTGTTATAACACTGTTATAACGCTTTTATAACACCCTGTTATGACACTGTTATAACGCTGTTATAACACTGTCATAACAATGTTATAACACCCTGTTATAACGCTGCTATAACACTTTTATAACTCCCTGTTATAACACTGTTATATAACCGTTATAACCCTGTTATATAACTGTTATAACACCCTGTTATAACACTGTTATAACACTGTTGTAACACCCTGTTATAACACTGTTATGACACCCTGTTATAACACTGTTATAACGCTTTTATAACACCCTGTTATGACACTGTTATAACGCTGTTATAACACTGTCATAACAATGTTATAACACCCTGTTATAACGCTGTTATAACACTTTTATAACTCCCTGTTATAACACTGTTATAACACTGTTATAACACTGTTATAACAGCCTGTTATAACACTGTTATAACACTGTTATAACACTGTTATAACAGCCTGTTATAACACTGTTATAACGCTGTTATAACACCCTGTTATAACACTGTTATAACACTGATATAACACCCTGTTATAACCCTGTTATAACACCCTGTTATAACACNTATAACACTATTATAACACCATGTTATAACACTGTTATAACGCTGCTATAACATCCTGTTATAACACTGTTATAACACTGATATATCACTGTTATAACACTGTTACTACACCCTGTTATAACACTGTTGTAAGACTGTCATAACGCTGTTATAACACCCTATTTTAACACTGTTATAACACCGTTATAACGCTGTTATAACACTGTTATAACGCTGTTATAACACCCTGTTATAACACTGTTGTAAGACTGTTATAACACTGTTATAACACTATTATGACACCCTGTTATAACACTGTTATAATGCTGTTATAACACTGTTATAACGCTGTTATAACACTGTTATAACAACCTGTTATAACGCTGTTATAACGCTGTTATAACACCCTGTTATAACACTGTTGTAACACTGTTATAACGCTGTTATAACACTGTTATAACACTGTTATAACACCCTGTTATAACACTGTTATAACACCCTGTTATAATCCTGTAATAACGCTTTTATAACAACCTGTTATAACACTGTTATAACACTGTTATAACACTGTTATAACACACGGGTATAACACATAACGCTGTGATAACACTGTTATAACGCTGTTATAACACTGTTATAACACCCCGTTATAACAGTGTTATAACACTATTATGACACCCTGTTATAACACTGTTATAACACTGTTACAACACCCTGTTATAACACTGTTATAACACTGTTATAACGCTGTTATAACACCCTGTTATAACACTGTTATAACACTGTTATGACACTGTTATAACACCCTGTTAGAACACTGTTATAACACTGTTATAAGACTGTAATAACGCTGTTATAACACCCTGTTATAACACTGTTATAACACTGTTATAAAACCCTGTCATAACACTGTTATAACGCTGTTATAACACCCTGTTATAACACTGTTAAAACACTGTTATAACACTATCATAACACCCTGTTATAACAC
>NW_023417015.1:11982-12778 GCF_002922805.2 Oryzias melastigma | reverse complement strand
TAACGCTGTTATAACACTGTTATTACACTGTTATTACACTGTTATAACACCCTGTTATAACACTGTTATTACACTGTTATATCACCCTATTATAACACTGTTATAACACTGTTATTACGCTGTTATAACACCCTGTTATAACACTGTTATTACACTGTTATTACACTGTTATAACACCCTGTTATTACACTGTTATTACACTGTTATAACAGCCTGTTATAACACTGTTATAACACTGTTATTACACTGTTATTACACTGTTATAACCCCCTGTTATAACACTGTTATAACACTGTTATTACACTGTTATAACACCTTGTTATAACACTGTTATTACACTGTTATTACATTGTTATAACACCCTGTTATTACACTGTTATTGAACTGTTATAACACCCTGTTTTTACACTGTTATTATAATGTTATTACACCCTGTTATAACACTGTTATAACACTGTTATTACACTGTTATTTTACTGTTATAACCCCCTGTTATAACACTGTTATAACACTCTTATTACACTGTTATATCACCCTGTTATAACACTGTTATAACACCCTGTTATTACACTGTTATTGCACTGTTANGCTGTTATAACACCCTGTTATAACACTGTTATGACGCTGTTATAATACTTTTAAAACACCCTGTTATAACAATGTTATAAGGCTGTTATAACACCCTGTTATAACACTGTTATAACACCTTGTTATAACACTGTTATAACACTGTTATAACACTGTTATAACACCCTGTTATAACACTGTTATGACACTGTTATAACACCCTGTTATA
>NW_023417015.1:9736-11807 GCF_002922805.2 Oryzias melastigma | reverse complement strand
GCTGTTATAACACCCTGTTATAACACTGTTATAACACTGTTATAACACCCTGTTATAACACTGTTATAACGCTGTTATAACACTGTTACAACACCCTGTTATAACACGGTTATAACACCCTGTTAAAACACTGTTATGACACTTATATATCGCTGTTATAACACTGTTATTACACCCTGTTATAACACGGTTATAACACCCTGTTATAACACTATTATAACACTGTTATAACACCCTGTTATAATACTGTTATAACACCTTGTTATAACACTGTTATATCGTTGTTATAACACTTTTATAACACCCTGTTTTAACACTGCTATAACACTGTTATAACGCTGTTATAACACCCTGTTATAAGACTGTTATAAGGCTGTTATAACACCCTGTTATAACATGGTTATGACACCCTGTTATAACACTGTTATATCGCTGTTATAACACTGTTATAACACCCTGTTATAACACTGTTATAACACTGTTATAACGCATTTATAACTCCCTGTTATAACACTGTTATAACACTGTTATAAAACTGTTATAACACTGTTATAACGCTGATTAGCACACTGTTATAACACTGTTATAACACCCTGTTATAACACTGTTATGACACCCTGTTATAACACTGTTATATCGCTGTTATAACACTTTTATAACAGGGTGTTATAACAGCGTTATAACAGTGTTATAACGCTGTTATAACACTGTTACAACACCCTGTTATAACACGGTTATAACACCCTGTTATAACACTATTATAACACTGTTATAACACCCTGTTATAACACTGTTATAACACTGTTATAACGCTTTTATAACACCCTGTTATAACACTGTTATAACACTGTTATAACACTGTTATAACACCCTGTTATAACACTGTTATATCGCTGTTATAACACTGTTATAACACCCTGTTATGACACCGTTATAACACTGTTATAACGCTGTTATAACACTGTTACAACACCCTGTTATAACACGGTTATAACATCCTGTTATAACACTATTATAACACTGTTATAACACCCTGTTATAATACTGTTATACCACCCTGTTATAACACTGTTATATCGCTGTTATAACTCCCTGTTATAACACTGTTATAACGCTGTTATAACACCCTGTTATAACACTGTTATAACGCTGTTATAACACCCTGTTATAACACGGTTATAACACCCTG
Organism: Oryzias melastigma; assembly: GCF_002922805.2. Taxonomy (NCBI): domain Eukaryota; kingdom Metazoa; phylum Chordata; class Actinopteri; order Beloniformes; family Adrianichthyidae; genus Oryzias; species Oryzias melastigma. The sequence continues at coordinate 10,618 of NW_023417015.1, read as the reverse complement.
TTATAACACTGTTGTAACACTGTTATAACACCCTGTTATAACACCGTCATAACACCCTGTTATAACACTGTTATAACACTGTTATAACAGTGTTATAACAGGGTTTTATAACAGTGTTATGACACTGTTATAACGCTTTTATAACACCCTGTTATAACACTGTTATAACACTGTTATAACGCTNGACACTGTTATAACGCTGTTATAACACTGTTATAACACCCTGTTATAACACTTTTATAACACACTGTTATAACACCGTCATAACACTGAAATAACAGTGTTATAACACCCTGTTATAACACTGTTATAACACTGTTATAACACTGTTATAACACACTGTTATAACACTGTTAAAACACTGTTATAACACTGTTATAACATCCTGTTATAACACTGCTATAACACCCTGTTATAACACTGTTATACAACTGTTATAACGCTGTTATGACATCCTGTTATAACACTGTTATAACAGTGTTATGACGCTTTTATAACAATCTGTTATAACACTGTTATAACACCCTGTTATAACACTGTTAAAACACTGTTACAACACCCTGTTATAACAATGTTAAAACACTGTTATAACACTTATAACATCCTGTTATAACGCCGTTATAAAACTGTTATAACACCCTGTTATGACAGTTATAACACTGTTAGAACGCTGTTATAACACCCTGTTATATCACTATTATAACATTGTCATAACACTGTTATAACACTGTTATAATACTGTAATAAAACTGTTATAACACGTTATGACACTGTTATAACGCTGTTATAACACTGTTATAACACCCTGTTATAACACTGTTATAACGCTGTTATAAAACCCTGTTATAACACTTTTATAACACACTGTTATAACACCGTCAT
>NW_023417015.1:0-4099 GCF_002922805.2 Oryzias melastigma | reverse complement strand
AACACCCTGTTATAACACTGTTATAACACCCTGTCATAGCACTGTTATAACACTGGTATAACACCCTGTTATAACCCCGTTATAACACTGTTATAACACTTTTATAATAACCTGTTATAACAGTGTTATAACACCCTGTTATGACACTTCTATAACACCCTGTTATAACAGTGTTATGACGCTGTTATAACGCTGTTATAACACTGTTATAACAATGTTATAACACCCTGTTGTAACACTGTTATAACGCTTTTATAACACCCTGTTATAACACTGTTATAACACCCTGTTATAACACTGTTATAACGCTGTCATAACACTGTTGCTACAATGTTATAACACCCTGTTATAACGCCGTTATAACACTGTTATAACACTGTTATAACCCCGTTATAAAACCCTGTTATAACACTGTTATAACGCTGTTATAACACCCTGTTATAACACTGTTATAACACCGTTATAAAGCTGTTATAACACTGTTATAACAATGTTATAACACACTGTAATAACACTGTTATAACACTGTTATAACACTGTTATAACACTGTTATAACACCCTGTTATAAACCCTGTTATAACACTGTTATAACACCCTGTTATAACACTGTTATAACACTGTTATAACACCCTGTTATAACACCGTTATAACGCTGTTATAACACCGTTATAACGCTGTTATAACACTGTTATAACACTGTTATAACTATGTTATAACACCCTGTTATAACACTGTTATAACGCTTTTATAACACCCTGTTATCACACTGTTATAACACTGTTATAACACTGTTTTTACACCCTGTTATAACACTGTTATAACCCCGTTATAACACTTTTATAACACCCTTTTGTAACACCGTTATAACGCTGTTATAACACTGTTATAACAATGTTATAACACCCTGTTATAACACCCTGTTACAACACTGTTATAACACTGTTATAAAACTGTTATTACACCCTGTTATAACACTGTTATAACACCCTGTTATAACACTGTTATAACACTGTTATAACACCCTGTTATAAACCCTGTTATAACACTGTTATAACACCCTGTTATAACACTGTTATAACACTGTTATAACACCCTGTTATAAACACTGTTATAACACTGTCATAACGCTGTTTAACACACTGTTATAACACTGTTATAACACTGTTATAACACCCTGTTATAACATGATTATAACACCCTGTTATAACACCATTATAACGCTGTTATAGCACTGTTATAACAATGTTATCATACCCTGTTATAACACCGTTATCACACTGTTATGAAACCCTGTTATAACACTGTTATAACACTGTTATAACACCCTGTTATAACACTGTTATAACACTGTTATAACACACTGTTATAACACTGTTATAACGCTGTTATAACACTGTTCTAACACCCTGTTATAAAACTGTTATAACGCTGTTATAACACCCTTTTATAACACTGTTATAACACTGTTATAACACTATTATAACACCCTGTTATAACACTGTTATAATGCTGTTATAACACTGTTATAACACCCTGTTATAACACTGTTAAAACACTGTTATAACGCTGTTTAACACACTGTAATAACACTGTTATAACACTGTTATAACACCCTGTTATAACACGGTTATAACACCCTGTTATAACACTGTTATATCGCTGTTATAACACTGTTATAACACCATGTTATAACACTGTTATAACACTGTTATAACGCTGTTATAACACCCTGTTATAACACTGTTACAACACTGTTATAACGCTGTTTAACACCCTGTTATAACCCTGTTATAACACTGTTATAACAATGTTATAACAATGTTTCAACACTCTGTTATAACGCCGTTATAACACTGGTATAACACTGCTATAACACCCTGTTATAACACTGTTATAACGCTGTGATAACACCCTGTTATAACACTGTTATAACACTGTTATAACACTGTTATAACACCCTGTTATAGAGAGAGNCACTTTTATAACGATGTTATAACACCCTGTTATAACAGCGTTATAACACCCTGTTATAACACTGTTATAACACTGTTATAACACCCTGTTAAAACACTGTTATAACACTGTTATAACGCTGTTATAACACCCTGTTATAACACTGTTACAACACACGGGTATAGCACTGTTATAACGCTGTTATAACACCGTTATAACACCCTGTTATAACACTGTTATAACACTGTTATAACGATGTTATAACACCCTGTTATAACAGCGTTATAAAACACTGTTATAACACTGTTATAACACTGTTATAACACACGGGTATAACACTGTTATAACACCCTGTTATAACACTGTTATAACCCTGTTATAACACCCTGTTATAACACTGTTATAACGCTGTTATAACACTGTTAAAACACCCTGTTATAACACTGTTATAACACTGTTATAACACCCTGTTATAACACTGTTATAACACTGTTATCAGACTGTTATAACGCTGTTATAACAGCCTGTTATAACACTGTTATAACACCGTTATAACGCTGTTATAACACCCTGTTATTATACTGTTATTACACTGTTATAACACTGTTATAACACTGTTATAACACTGTTACAACACACGGATATAACACTGTTATAACGCTGTTATAACACTGTTATAACAACCTGTTATAACACTGTTATAACACTGTTATAACGATGTTATAACANACTGTTATAACACCCTGTTATAACACTGTTATATCGCTGTTATAACGCTGTTATAACACCCTGTTATAACACTGTTATAATGCTGTTATAACACTGTTATAAAACCCTGTTAGGGTTAGGGTTAGGGTTAGGGTTAGGGTTAGGGTTAGGTGTTAGGGTTGGGGTTGGGGTCCCATGCAACATGGTAACACCCGATGCACAGTCCATCTCTGTCTCTACTCTGATCTCCCTACCTCCAAATGAAAAAAAGTTTCTTATTGTAATTATAATGTGTAATAAATTATTGAATACAGCATAAAATCATTAGGGTTACAGCCCTGCAGATGGGAATGGTTAGGGTTAGGAAAAACTTTTAGGGTTAGGGCATCAAAAAATTAGGGTTTCAGCTCTGCAGATGAGAATGGTTAAGGTTAGGGAAGGAAACCTTTAGGGTTAGGACATCTGAATATTATGTTTAGAGCTATGCAGATGGGGCTGGTTAGGGTTAGGAAGAAAAACCTTTAGGGCTGAGTCATCTAAATGTTATGTTTAGAGCCCTGCAGATGGGGCTGGTTAGGTTTAGAAAAGAAACCTATAGGGCTGGGGCTTCTAACAGTAAAGGAGAGATGTGTATTCTCTCCCTCTGCTGGACAAAAAGCCTGACAAAATTGGACATGATGGAGCTGCAGTTATCCTAAGCTGTATCTCCCTCTAGTGGGGATGAATGAGATTGCAGATTTAACAAAAAATATTAAGAAAAAAGGGATGTTTTCCTTTCATTGAGTCCTTTAGGATGCAGGGTGTCTAATTTAGTGATCCAGCTTCTCTCTGCTCTCCTTCTGTCTAAGGTGGACCATCTGGGGTTTGTCTGTACCACTGTAGCTCTGACTGCATCCCAACCGTGGGAGATAAAGTGCTGTACTAAATAAGTGTCTGTATTCTTCCGTCTGGTAATGTTGTACCTATGTTGAGTGAAACGGATTAAGAGGGTGTTACCGGTCTCACCCACATATTGAATACCACAGGTGGAACAGGAGATGACATATACGCAATTCTTAGAGGAGGGATTGCCCCTGCATAAAGAGGGAAACACATTCTGATTGTGATGACTGCACAACCAGTCTGAATGTTTAAAAAAGGAAGCAAGTGCTCTTGACTGAGGTTGTGCAGGGGCTGGTAGTTTAGCCCTGACCAAGGAATCACAGAGATTTCGATTGCGTCTGTACGCTGGTAAAAATCTGTGATTTTTAAGTAATCCTTGATCTTGAACTAGGGTTTTGAAGTTTTTCCTGAGGGCTCCCACCATCTTACAGGTGGAGGTGGAATATGTTGTGATAATGGGTAAAAGAGGGGATACATCAATGGATTTAGTTTCTCTAAATGACCTATGACACTTTCTTAAAAATGAACGAGAATATCCCCTTGTGGATAGCGCAG
>NW_023417014.1:58573-59938 GCF_002922805.2 Oryzias melastigma | reverse complement strand
AAATATTGTGTTTATTTAACCTTTATTTATAAGAAAAGACAGATTAAGAGCAATTTTAGGGGGAAAGGGGGTTACAGGAGACAGAAAAAATATCTACAATAATGAAAAAAAATCAATAAACTGTATAACGGAAGCAGTTTTTTCTTTAAAAAGTCCAATCTAAGGATTTTTTTTTCTCTTTTGAGATATTTTGCTTTCCCAGGTATTCATCCAAATGATAGGAAAGTTTTAGAAATTAAACAGAAGCAGAAATAAGGAAAAGAACTTAAAGCAAACACAGATTTCTGAGTTTACCTCCTTATTTACAGGTGATTTTATGAGAGTGTGATGCCTTCAGGTCCCCTCAGACATCATAGTTTCAAACATGAACAATTACAGAAATGTTTCCATCTGTAACACAGCTGCAAAAACAAGAATTATTGTAAGTAATAGGAGATAATCAAAACATATATAACAACCTGCTTCAACATATATATAAGACATGAATCATTTTAACGCTTCGTTGGGTTTTTCAGCTTTATAATGATTAATATCCATCTTTTTATTGCTTTTTATTGTTTTACAGATATTTGTCACAAGAATATTAAACAAGAACAAATCTGAAACTGTCCAAAAACTCCATTCTGATTTAAATTTTGTCTTTTTTTACTGCAAAAAACATAAAATTTGAAGGGAAAAAAATGTTTTTTTTATGTTTTATAACATAACATTTTTTAAAAATGGAATCTTATTCTAATTGAATCCAATCCGAAACATCTGTATGAATCCAAATAAGTAAAAAATAAAGTTAAATATGTTTAAAAAAATAGATTAAAGTCAACTAATTATATAAAATTTCAATGTTTTCTTCTCTTTTTGTCATAACTTATGTTTTTTTAAAGAACCTTTAGTTCTCTTGTAAAAAAAATCTGTTTTTATATAATTTAATGCTGTAAATTGATTTAATTCTCAAATGTTTCACATATTTAGCTTTTTTTATTAGAATTTTTATATTTTAAAATTACAATATAGAAAAATTAGAGTTTCCATATGAGAGTTGACATTCTTTCGGTCCTTCTTAAGCTTTTGTTAATTTATTTTAGCCATAATGATTCTAAAAGTGCGATTCTGGTTTTGTGTCTCGCAGCATAAAGGTTGATGGTTCAAATCCCAAATCCATTGAATCTCGTCTCATCTACATTTTCCATTGTTTCTTCTTATAAATGGTGATTCTACATTTAGCGAGCAGTTGGTAAAGACCGATAGTCTACTATTCTACTTTATGATGGCTGGGATAGGCTCCAGCAACACCCCAAAGCCCCTACCCAGTATAAAAGTTCCCGGTTCAAATCCCATCTCTGTGGAGTGTGTGCTCGGGGGAATTTT
>NW_023417014.1:42318-47408 GCF_002922805.2 Oryzias melastigma | reverse complement strand
GCTGAGCGCAAGCAGGTGGCATGGCAGTAATCGCTCCAACCGGTAGCCCGGCTGGAGGACCAGTCAATAACGGGGTTGTGAGTTTTTAACCAAGGGAACCCCAAAACCAATGGGTTGTGGGGGGAAGTAAAAAGCAAGAATCTTGTGTACTCATGGTGGTTACCAGACGTAATTAAGTGAACAGGCTCGGTAACCTGGCTTGTAATGGCAACAGTTCTCCCGTTTAGAGAAACAACTCGAAGGGGTTGGGGGAGTGACTCAATCGTAAGGCCTGCCTGCTTGGCTAGCTCGGCATCAATGAGGTTCTGCTCTGCACCAGAATCCACCAAAGCCCGCACAGGTATCTCCCCACCCGTAAACAAAACCCAAACCCCCAAAATACAGGACGCAGCCTTAGAAATGGTGGGTGTCTGAACACCGCTCGTCAGGGAACCCACTCTTACTGACGAGCGGAGGCATTTGGGCAGTCCTTGCAGAAATGACCCCGCCGACCACAGTAGAGGCACTCACCTGCCGTCATCCGACGCCTCCGCTCCGAAGGGGATAGACGGCCACGACCCAACTGCATAGGTTCCTCCGCAGGCGACTGGGATGCCTGGCGAACTGCTGGAACAGAAGCAGGAAAAGGTGAGTGGTGGCTCCTCAGGTCGCTGGGGTCCTCTCTGAGATGTGGGACCCCGCCCCGGCGGCCCTGCTTGCGATCCTGCAGCCGGTTGTCGATTCTGATGGTTAAGGCGATGAGGGCCTCCAAGGACGAGGGCAGGTCCAGAGGGGCTAGATGATCCTTAAGGTCCTCCGATAGGCCCTCTAGGTAGGCGTCTGCGAGCGCCGCTGGATTCCAGCCACTCTCAGAAGCGAGGGTCCTGAACTCAATGGCATAATCAGCCACCCGCCGGTTATGCTGTTTCAGCCGCATAATAGCCCGGGCCGCCTCTCGTCCCGGCTTGGTGAGCTGGAAAACCTGGGTGAAGGCCTCGAGGAAAGCTGGAAGGGAAGCGCAGACAGGCGACCCCCTCTGCCACTCTGCGGTGGCCCACGCCCCGGCTCTGCCCGTGAGATGAGAGATGATGAAGGCCACTTTGGAACGATCCGAGGGGTAGTTGGCTGCCTGCAGCTCAAAATGAAGTTCACACTGAGTCACAAAAGCCCGACAGTCACCAGAGTCCCCGGAAAACCTCTCCGGTCGGGCCAACAGAGCAGCAGGAGCGAGTGACGTCAAACCCGGCGTCGCCGGTAGCTGGGTGGAGGAAGGCGGGTGAGAAGGAGGACGTCGGATGTGCTCTGTCAGCTGCTCGATCCGCTCCCCGAACGCAGCAAACTGTTGCTCCTGTCGGCTGGAAATCTCCATCAGCCCCCGGTGAAGGTTCTGCCTCTGATCCTCCTGTTGGCGAAGAATCAGCTCCTGGGTGGAGAGGATCGAACGCACGGAATCTGCATCCGCTGTGTCCATGTTGGCCAGATCGTAATGTCAGGATCTGGACGCGGACACAAACGCAGGACACAGAATGGCTCAAAAGGAAGTAATTTAATTTTTACAGCGTAGTAGCTGAAAGGCTAGAGGGCTCGTGATTCTCAAAGAAACACACAAGACGATCTGGCAGAGTAGGCAGGAGAAATGCAGNTCAGAGAACACAGTTAGTCATATCTGCTCAAGCACACAAAGTCCCAACTTTTGTTTGGCTTAGCAAATTGTCATGATAGAGGTGCAGCCTATCAGGAGGATAAAAAAGAAATTAGAACTCACACATGGAAAGGTCTTTTTCATTTGATCTTTTGGGCTGTCAAATGTCCCCACTTAGTATAGAGATCATCATTTCGGTCTTCAAGCCTTATCAAACCTAAAGTTCCTACAAATTTTAGTTAATTAATTTAATGTTAATTAATAAATGAGTCTTACAAGTTGTAGAACTTGTTATGTCCTGAAGATACTATTCTCCCAATGAATATATGTCTCTGGTTCAAAATATAATTTAAAAAAAATACTTATCAGTTAATTTGGTATGGCAGGCTTACATCCATCCATCTTCTTGACCGCTTCTTCCCTTTCGGGGTCGCGGGGTGCCGGAGCCTATCCCGGCTACTAATGGGCGAAGGCGGGGTACACCCTGGACAGGTTGCCAGTCTGTCGCAGGGCCTCAATCACACACACATTCACTCTCACATTCACACCTAGGGACAATTTAGAGTCACCAATTAACCTATGAAGCATGTTTTTGGAGGGTGGGAGGAAGCCAGAGTCCCCGGTGAAAACCCACGTATGCACGGGGAGAACATGCAAACTCCACACAGAAAGGTCCCAGCCGGGATTCGAACCGGGGCCTTCTCGCTGTGAGGCGAGAGCGCTAACCACTTGCGCCACCGTGCAGCCCGCAGGCCTACATTTGACTGAATTTAAATAATTGGGTCGTGGTTCTTTTCATTAGTAAACTTTTAAAGTAGCCCTCCAACTTTATTTTATGCATTGTAATAGTTTTCCCAGTGATCTTTTAATTATAAATATGCTGTTTTAGTCAATATAAAAGGCCTGTGTTGTTTTTTTATAGCATATTTTCTGCAGAGCAGTAAGAGTTCATCAACAATTTGCCTCTGAGATGAGGTCAGGACTGTTAGCTCCACTGATATCCCATCATCCCTTTGATTACACTCTCTTCCACTAGCTTATAGCCCCTCACAACCCCAAGTTAACATTAGCATAGCAATAAAAAGCAGCCATACAGCTACGAGTGAGATGCCATGAAAATGAAGACATTATTGTTATGGTATTAGCCATGTTGGGGCAATAACACGTCTATTNGAATACTTAGTGATGCCCTTTGGGCTAACTAACGCCCCCGCAGTCTTCCAGCACCTAGTCAATGACGTCCTCAGAGATTTCATTAATCGCTTCGTTTTCGTCTACTTGGACGATATCCTAGTGTTCTCCCGCGATCTCGCTCAACACAAGATCCATGTGCGTCGGGGGCTGGAACGCCTTCCGGAAAACCAGCTCTACTTTAAAGCTGAGAAGTGCGAGTTCCATGTTTCCACCATCCCTTTTCTCGGTTACGTTTTTGAGGCTGGTCAAATTCGACCAGACCCGTCGAAGATCTCCGCAGTGGCCCAATGGGAGCCCCCTACCTGCAGGAAGAAACTACAACAGTTCCTAGGTTTCGCCAACTTTTATAGAAGATTTATCCGCAACTTCAGCCAAATCGCTTCTCCCCTAACTAAACTTACGTCTACGCTTCAAACCTTTAAGTGGACTCCTGAGGCCCAGAATGCATTTGACACCTTAAAGTCCCACTTCGTCTCCGCTCCCATCCTCATACAACCAGACCCCGAACGTCAGTTCATAGTTGAGGTGGACGCCTCGGATTCTGGGGTGGGTTCTGGCAAGCTTAAACCTTGTGCCTTCTTCTCTAAGAAGCTTTCCCCGGCCGAACAGAATTATGACATCGGTAATCGTGAACTGTTAGCCATCAAATTGGCGTTGGAGGAGTGGCGCCATTGGCTGGAGGGGGCGGCTCAGCCATTCATTGTTTGGACGGACCACAAAAACCTTGCTTATTTACGCTCCGCTAAAAGACTTAACTCACGTCAAGCTCGCTGGTGCCTCTTCTTTGACCGTTTCAATTTTACCATTACCTACCGTCCTGGCAGCCACAACATCAAACCTGACGCTCTCTCTAGACAGTTCAACTCCTCGGAGGGTTCCACGGACACTACTATTATACCTCCCAACTGTATAGTAGGTCTGTTAACATGGGAGATTGAGGACCGTGTACGTCAAGCTCAAGGTGAGGAACCTAATCATGTATCGTGCCCTCCTGGAACCCTGTATGTCCCCTCAACCCTCAGGTCCGACGTTATCACCTGGGGCCATGCCTCCCGCGTATCCTGTCATGCCGGAGTCCACAGAACCCTCGCCCTGCTGCGCAGACGGTTTTTCTGGCCCTCCATGCAGAAGGACATCCGAGAGTACATTGCGGCATGTTCCACCTGCGCCAGAGCCAAGACTTCCAGCACTCCTCAGTCAGGTCTGCTCCACCCTTTACCCACACCGAGTCGTCCTTGGTCACATATTGCACTGGATTTTGTCACCGGCCTACCCCCATCGAACGGTCATACTGTAATCCTCACAGTTATCGACCGATTCTCCAAATCAGCTCAATTTATAGCTCTGCCTCAGCTCCCCTCTGCTATGAAGACAGCCAAAATACTGGTCGACCAGGTTTTTCGCCACCATGGCATCCCTCATGACATTGTCTCAGATCGTGGTCCTCAAGTGTGGAGAGCCTTTTGTTCTGCCCTAGGTGCTACGGTCAGCCTTACCTCCGGATATCACCCCCAATCCAACGGACAAGCAGAAAGAGCTAATCAGGAGCTAGAGGCCGCCCTTCGCTGTGTCGCCGCTCAGAACCCCTCAGACTGGTCGTCCTTCCTCGTCTGGGTTGAGTATGCACACAACACCCATCCTTCCTCTGCCACCGGCGTCTCGCCTTTCGAGGCTTCCCTGGGGTACTCTCCCCCTCTGTTTCCCTCCCAGGAGGCTGACCTAGCCGTGCCTTTGGTTCACCATCATCTCCAGCGGTGCCGACGCATCTGGCGCCAGGCTAAGGCGGCTCTCCTGCGGACGAAGGACCGCAACTGCGCCATTGCCGACCGCCATCGGTCCCCTGCTCCGGACTATCGTGTCGGACAAAAGGTTTGGCTATCCTCTCGCCATGTCCCCCTCCAGGCTTCGTCATGGAAACTGTCTCCCCGTTACATTGGACCCTACGAGATCGACAAGGTCATCAAACCATCCTGTGTCCGACTCCGTTTGCCTCCTGCCCTTCGGATCCACCCCTCTTTCCACGTCTCGCAGCTCAAGCCCGTCGTTGACAGCCCGCTTTGCCCGCCGTCCTCGGCCCCTCCACCCGTCCGTGTCGTTGACGGCGCCCCGGCCTTCACGGTTAGTCGGATCCTGGACGTCCGGCGCCGTGAGCGGGGTCTCCAGTTCCTAGTGGACTGGGAGGGTTATGGTCCTGAGGAGCGGTCCTGGGTCTCCCGCTCTCTCATCCTGGACCCCTCCCTCATCTCCTCCTTCTACCGTGCCCACCCTGACCGCC
>NW_023417014.1:40065-42138 GCF_002922805.2 Oryzias melastigma | reverse complement strand
AGTTCGTTGCCTTACCCGGTGAAGTTACCTGGCCTCCTACGTACAGTTTCGTATGTCATCGCTAAGTCTCGCTTCGTCTCACCACCGAACTCTTCTATCTCCAGGTCCCGACCATCCATGTGCCGACCTGGGTCCTGCCTCGCCTAAGCACCTCGTCTTTGACCAAGTCTATCCTCTCCACGCCACGCACCCGCTGCCGGACTCACCTCATTGCTCCACCTGGCCGCTCCAGTCCGCAGCCGGTCTTCGCTTGCCAGTCTCCATCTCCACTCCTGGTTCCGGACACAACTCCATTATCTCCACGGACAACAAACCTTTATTTAAAACTACTCCTGCCTCACATCCTCCTTCCGGGTTCCAGCAACTGGGTCTGCTTCGTCACGCAGAGCATGACAGAACGAACTGGCCGCACTCCAGACCCAGCTGACCCGGAAGGGCTTCGTCACGCTGTCACTCAACAAGGCACCCTCCTGGATCATCAATCCAACGCTCTACAGCAACTCGCCTCGGCACAGCAGGACATGTTTCACCGGATCGACAACGTCTCGCAAGCAGTAATGGATCTAACGAGTAAGTTAGCCAAATTAGCGCTGTCTCCTACCCCGCCACTTCCACAAACAGGAGCCGCAGCCGCTTCCGCTTCCGCCACGTCACACGAAAACATCCGCCTACAACCAGAAGCCTTCCACGGGGATGTAGAAGCCTGCGACGGTTTTCTCTTACAATGTCAACTTATTTTTCAACAAGCGCCAAGATACTATCAAACGGATCATAGTAAGATCACTTTAATTATCAACTCTCTCAGGGGGAAAGCCTTACAGTGGGCCCAAGCTTATCTGTTCGCTCATCCTATTTCTGTTTTAACATATGATCACTTCCTAACTGAATTTAAGCTAGTCTTTGACCAACCTCGCAAGGAGGATGAAGCAACGCGTCGACTACTAAACCTCAAGCAAGGTAAACGCACCGTCGCTGACCACATCATAGACTTTCACATCCTGGCAGTTGAAGCGGGTTGGCCGGACCCGGCACTAAAGGGAATTTTCTATCAATCCCTGAGTGAATCTATCAAAGACCACTTATGCTCACAGCCAGAGGCCCGCTCGTTTGAAGAACTAGTGTCCGCGGCGTTGCATTCAGATGTCCGCTTAAAGGAGAGACAGACTGAAAGGCATCACCCCCCACGCAAAGCTATGCCTGATCGCAGTTATCCTGTCATGTTGCCTCTCTCTCATTCCCCAGTACAGGAGCCCACTCGGAGAACCGGTGATGAACCCATGCAGATCGGGCACTCCAAACTCACACCAGAGGAACGCCAGAGAAGGAGGGACGAGCGCTCCTGCTTCTATTGCGGCAAGTCAGACCATTACGTTGCTCAATGTCCCCTCTGTTTAAAAGACAGGACCCCCCCGCTAGAAGACAGGCTGCGGGAGGGTACCCTGGAGGTCTCCCCCCGTGGGAACTTCCTCATGTTACCTGTCAAGATTTGCCTACAGGCTAAATACCAGGAAACCCAGGCACTGGTGGACTCAGGAGCAGAGCAGAGCTTCATCGATCAAGACCTTGTTTCACAGTTGCAAATCCCCACCGAACTATTAGATTCGCCTGTTAAGGCCGCTGGCTTGGGGGGCCAGCACCTATCCCGCATCACGCATCGTACTCACCCTGTCCTCCTCATAACCTCAGGTAACCACAGAGAACATGTACAATTTTACGTCACTCAAATCCGTCAGAATCCCATCGTGTTGGGTTTTCCATGGCTCCAATTACATAACCCACAAATCTATTGGGTTCAACGTAGAATCACTGACTGGAGTGATTTTTGTTTGGCCAACTGTCTCCAGTCAGCCCTCCCCTCCGTTAAAACCTCTCGGTCTGACTGCAAAGAGACCATTGACCTATCCCAGGTACCCAGTTGCTACCACGATCTCAAGTCTGTTTTTAGTAAGGCCAAGGCATGCTCCCTACCTCCCCACAGGCCTTACGACTGCTCCATCGAGCTGCTCGCAGGGGCCAGTCTTCCTAAGGGACGCCTGTTTAACCTGTCCGGCCCCGAAAAGGAAGCCATGGAGA
>NW_023417014.1:38364-39986 GCF_002922805.2 Oryzias melastigma | reverse complement strand
CTGCTGGAGTCCAACATGCACCCGGAACAGGTCTGACTTACTGCCGACCATGCGAACCAAGTTCCTGCTCCGGTCATACAGAGACCGGACAGCCCTGAGTAAGGCTCCCCGGACCCCATACTCCCAGAACACCCTCCACAGAACACCACGGGGAACGCGGTCGAACGCCTTCTCCAAATCCACAAAACACTGGATGAGCGAACTCCCACGAACCCTCCAGCACCCTGGAGAGGGTGTAGAGCTGGTCCACTGTTCCACGACCAGGACGGAAATCGCACTGTTGTTCTTGAATCTGAGGTTCGACTATCGGACAGACTCTCCTCTCCAGTACCCTGGCATAGACCTTCCCAGGGAGGCTGAGGAGTGTGATTCCCCGGTAGTTAGAACACACCCTCCAGTCCCCCTTCTTGAAAAGGGGAACCACCACCCCAGTTTGCCAGTCCAGAGGTACGGTTCCTGTTTGCCACGCAATGCTGCAGAGACGTGTCAACCAAGACACTCCCACAACATCCAGAGACTTGAGGTACTCAGGGCGAACCTCATCCACCCCCGGAGCCTTGCCACCGAGGAGCTCTTTGAAAGAATAAGTTCTCAGGGGGGGCGTGAGAGAAAATAATTGAGAAACACTGTAACAGTGAAAACTATTTTTATTCAGTTTCAAATGTATGTATTTACAGCTCCTCCTTCATTTCTGAGTTGAGAGCAGCGCACTCACTGAAAGGTCAATGCAAACGCACGCACACCAGAGCGCCTGTATCCGCACGTTACTACGCAAGTTTTTAAGTCTGGTCTCGAGTTCTACGCACAAATTGGGCACGCACTGAGTCTTCAGTCCGGTTCAACATTTCCACGCACAGCCTCAGAGCTGCGACCAATCAGGGACTCTGATTTGGGAGCTGCTTGTGTGGCGTCTGCTTCAAACATGATCACGAAAGAGAAATTAATCATCATTACGGTTTAATATGACAGACAGACAGACGTTTAAAAGGACAGAGTTGTGACAAGAGAAAACATAGAGCAACATTTGGGGATTTAGAAGAAGAAGAATCTCTGCTACTGCGTGCGTGACCGCGCTGCTCTGGTGTGGATACCAGTGTTAATTTTGACAGAGAATTTTAATTTAGTTTTAGTCATAGTCTTTTGACTAAAATAGGGTTTAGTTTTAGTCGCAATTTAGTCATATTGATTCTATTAATTTTAGTCAAATTTTAGTCGACGAAATTACAGTAGATATTTAGTCGACAAAAATATAAATAAAAGATAAAGCATTTTAATTAAATTTACTAAGTATAACCATATCAATAACACGCAAAGATTTTACTAATTTGTAAAAAAACATTTTACTTCACTTTGCTTTCCAAACTTGTCATTTCTGCGAATTCAGCTTCAACAACTTAAAACACATAAAAATATATATATATACCAATATAATTCCATCCCATTTCAAATATGAAAGTAACAATTCACAAGTAATTTTCAAAAAACTTGTGAAAAACCTTTTTTCTCAGTCGCACTGACCCAGAGTAAAGGGTTACGGTTAGGATTATGGTTATGGTTAAGGTTAAACAAGCAAATGTTTCCTGAGTGCTGCTGTCTCTGCAGCTCACGGCTCCACCAGGGGA
>NW_023417014.1:36400-37686 GCF_002922805.2 Oryzias melastigma | reverse complement strand
TATTTATTAAGAGATAAGCATAAAAATATATACAAAATAAACAAAAAAAATCAATGTAGTGTTTATGTGTGTGTATGAATGTGTGTGAAAGTCGGTGGATGAGCAAAGTAATGCCTCAGAACGGTTTAAGAGAAAGATTGTAATCTAAAGAAAACAATTACGTTAAACTGTTCAAGACACTAGTCTGGATAAATCAAATTGGCTGTTATGACCACATCAAACCGCAACAGTTTTGCTGAGAGGGTCTCCTCACCACGGTGGCTCGAAGCTGGACTTGGACTGGACTTTCAGACAAAGCTCACCAGACAAAGGTGTTTCTCCTGAGGCCGATGAGATGAAAGCAGCAGCAGCTTTGGCGCAGGGTGTAGGAGAACGGTCGAAGACTCTTCTGGAGCTTACGACCGGATGAAGTTCTGGTGGTCATCTGGGTTTGCACAGCCAAAAGAGTGGATGGTCGTTGAAAAAGCGTGCTGGATTTAAAGTTCACTGGAGTTTAGTCTCAAAGCGGATCGTTCAATCAGTTTCAAAAATAAGAAGCACAAATGGTGATGAGCTTCAGAATAGTTAAAGGAAAATGCACGACAGTTACCAAAAAGATAAAGTAAATAAAAACGGTCTTGGCACAAACTTAGTTACGTGGGGTAAGTTGAAATAAAAACAAGACCAAAAAGATTGGAAGAAGTTTCCTCTTCTTCCTAGAGCTGTTCTCTGCTCAAACCTGAACTCCAACTGCACTGAACTGATCTAAAGTGAGAGTGTGCATGACCTTTTGACCTCAGAGGAGGCCTTGCTTTCAGCCAATGGCTGCAGGTACACGTCTCCAGTGGGTCTAACAGTTTCAGGTTTCTATCTAAACTGTTTAAACTATTTAGGAAAAATAAAAGTTATTTCTCTTAAATGTTCTGAGCATTCAAAGATATATGGTGTCATCAGTGTATCTCATGATGAAAGTGAAGTGATGTGAAAACCAAACAATCATGAAATACTTTGTGATAAAACAAGTTTGCATAAAGTTTAAATCAGAATGAGTTTAGCTTAAACAAAGTTTAAAAATCAACATTCAAACTCTTAATGAATAAACAATCAACCATGAAGAGATTTGTCATAGAAAAAGATCAACTACATGTAATTCTAATGTTTCTTAATTGTCAAATAAAGAGGATTAAATCAAAGCATGAATTGTATTCCATATCATGAACTCTTAACATGCAGTTTATCAATACACGATTAAATGTTGTCTAAACTCATATTCAGATGCAAATCACATATTCATGAACAACAAAGAT
>NW_023417014.1:32911-35675 GCF_002922805.2 Oryzias melastigma | reverse complement strand
TATCCCGAACGTCTTACTATCTTTCATGTTGTATGGGTTATTTAGAATGTTGTTTCAGTCTGTTATTCGAATAGCTGTTAAAAAAATATATAAAAATATATTTTTTTGCCTAGTTTTGTGTTCATGTATTTTAAATTTTGTACACGTGCAATATTTCTTTTGGCTAGCAGACACGTGCACGTGGCATATGAAAGACTGTCGTGGAAAAGCGTCGATTTTACATTTTCATTTTAATCTTGTAAGGAGCCAGATGTGTCACTGCTGGTGGAAACAAATAATAAATATTTATGAATACATGATTAAATGTTGTCTAAACTCATATTCAGATACAAATCACATATTTATGAACAAAGATCATAGTGGAAGTTTTGTCTGCTTCCTGTTGAAATCTGTGAATAAAGTTCAGTCATTTTCATGTAATTCACATTCAACACCACAAATAAAAGAACAGATGTTTAGAATCTTTATTTGTGAATAAAAGAATTGTAAATTCAAAGGTTCATCTCAGCTTGGTCTGAGCTGAGTTCCTGGTCCTCCTTTGGTCCACGGAGTCGTAAGGTCATAAATCTTAAATACCAAAGAGGTCTGCCATCGATCCTTCAGGGAGTAGGACAGAAAGGATTCTTTGAAGACCTTTAGGATTAAATCTCTGTTTCCGTAAATCCTTCATAGGAGTTGTCCAGCGTTTTCCTTATCAAGAAATAGGGCTTGGGAAGTGTCAGACCTTTGGGCTCAAGGCCTCATTTGGGCCTCTTAGCATCCAAGAGAGGCCAGATTCTCAAATGTCTCGATAACATCTCCACAGAGGTATTTATGGCCTTGGGAGGTCTGAGTAAATCAATGCATTCCTGATTATAGTGGACTTGCAGTTTTTCTTTAATTTCTTATCCTTTGAGAAGTGAAAACACGTCAGAAGGCATCGTAGCATGCTACACTCATCTTCCATTCACCCCATCTTTGGCTTTGCGTTTAACTTTTTTTCTCACTGTTACATTTGTGCCAGCCTCCTGATTGGTCTAGATTCTATCCAATAAAGTGCAGTGCATTCAATGGGTTAATAAAAGCATGGATTAATAATATTATAAAAAAGAAAAGTAAAAAAAATAAAAATAAAAAACGTTTTTTTTCTTTCTTCATTTAGTCTGAAAGCATCACTCGTTATTGTCACTTAAACTAACCGACATTCATGTTTGTTCATGAGGGAGAAAATAAAGGAACATTATTTTTATGGTTAAGAATCTTCGTTTCTGGAAACTTTTAAACTTTTGACCGGGCGACAGTGGCTCAGGCGGTAGAGCGGGTCGGCCAATGATCGAAGGATAGGCGGTTCGATTCCGGCTCCCGCCAGCCAAGTGTCGTTGTGTCCCTGGGCAAGACACTTAACCCAACTTGCCTCCAGTGTGGCTCCACTGGTGTGTGAATGCGTATGAATGTTCCGGTGATGGTCAGAGGGGCCGTAGGCGCGTACTGGCAGCCACGCCTCTGTCAGCCTGCCCCAGGGCAGCTGTGGCTACAATAGTAGCTTACCGTCACCAAGTATGAATGAGGAGTGAATGAATAATGGATACACAATGTAAGCGCTTTGAGCGTCTGGAAAAGCGCAGATAAATCCAATCCATTATTATTTTTATTATTATTGTCCTCGACCGGAAGTAGTCCGACTGTGATCACGTTCTAGCTTTACGGGAGTCATTGGGGGCCGAATTAAAAAGGGTCCGGGCGGTTTGTCCGAACCTACTCTAACCCAAACCTTGACGCGGCACAGACGCAAGTCGGGTCACCAAATCTGGCTGATCGCCCGGTTCCGGGATCGTTCCGTGCACCGGAGACGTGTCTACCTAGAGACCCGATGAATGCACGGCACATTATTGCATAGAATCTAGACCAGGGGTCACCAACACGTCGCCCGCGGGCGACCTGTCGCGAGCACCACATCAGTCGCCCGCAGGCCTCTTCTAAAAGTAGCACAATTCACCTGTGAGCTGCTCGAAAATTTTATTTTAGTGTGATGCAATTTTTTTTAAATCACACCTGCCTTCATAAAGGATTAAAAATTGAAATATCTTAAAGCTATATCGTAACGACTCAACTGGTATGTTATTAGTAGTAGGAGCGCAGCAGGGACCCAACAGGCAAATTACTCTTTCACTGTCTGGGGAGGAGATATGTCAGTGCCCTGTACATTGCACGACCCTGATCAGTCTCAGGCAGAAGAAGACCATGAAGCAGACTGCGTACTCTCACTTCCATCATCAATACTCATTTATTTTGAACACACCTCAACAGCCAAACAGTATGAAGGTCACTTCTGCTCACAGCTCCCTCACTTATGGTGAGCAATGTAACACACCCAAGATTTCCCACTTCCCATGAGTCTTAGGAGCTGAAGGCGGGGCTAACCCCCGGGTCGCCACACTATGTTCATTATTTCTGAAGCCAAAAACGGCCTGTCCCACTATTTTTCTTGTTTTTAATCGTTTTCTCCTTAACGAGATAATCAATAGTCGCATTTCCATTAACTCTGAAATTTCGCAAATTGGAATTTGGATAATAAATTATCCAAATGGAAACACCACAGTTTCGAAAAAACTGGCATTTTTCGAAGAAAGAAATTGCGCTTACAGGAGGAAATGGACATTTTTCGCAAAGCGGAAACACTTTTTTCTAAATAACTACCTTCTCGGTATGAAGTGTCTGATCTGAGCGCTGCACAGCCGGCGCACCGAGACGTCCTGGAGCGTCAAAGCGCTTTATAAATTGCGGG
>NW_023417014.1:28815-31747 GCF_002922805.2 Oryzias melastigma | reverse complement strand
AAAAAAAATAAATTGCAAAAAGAAAAAGTTGCAAGCAAAAATATATTTTTTGAGAGCAAAAAAGATTTTGCAAAGCCAAAAAAAAAAAAATTTTTGCAAAACTTAACATTTTGTTTGCAACTTAAAAAAATGTGATCTCAAAACTATGACTTTTGCTTGCAATATGGTGGCACAAATATAACTCCATACTTGAACAGCATGTGTGGTGAACTGTAATGCCACCGCCGGCCAATAGAGGGCGCTGTTGTCATGTAAGACGTGGTGGAGTTGGAGATTAAAACGTTGACTGATTGATCTGAAGAAGCAGCGGGGCTGCTAGCGATCGGAAATACACAACAACATCGATTTATAACTTTACAAACGTCATGCTAGAACAATAAAGCCAGACTTACATTTAAATGTAAACCTCTGAGCTTCAGAGCTTCACCCGCGGGAAGAAAAGCGCTTCTCCACCGCGCAGTACCGGTGTAGGTAGCAGATGTGCTCGGCCTGTCAGATCGGCTCGGGGCTGGCGCATAGATGACGTGTAAGATTGTGATTGGTCCGGACCATTAGACCACTGTCACCTGACACGGGGAATGACACACTTCCGCCATAATGCACGGATTCTACTCGAGTAAACAACCGAGGAGGTCCGAACAAATGCGTTAAGAATCACAAAAGGAGAAGGAATATTTCCAATCAGCCGCAAAAACCTTGACAAGGAAATAATCCGATGGAGAGGAATCATCACAGGATAATGATCGTTATTTTAATAGAGAGAAATCAGGCTGGGAAGCATGACGTCTGAGCTAAAGTGGGTGCTAGCGAGTAGCATGCTAGCTTGTTGTTGGGCGCACATTAAAAAAAAGAAAATAATTATTCGTACGTATTTTTTTCTAAATACATCCTGCCAATGTTGAACTTCTTTCTGGTCGCACGGACCGGATGAAGTTCCGCTAGAATACGCAGCTCACGTTCTGCTCCGTTACACAAACACTGAGGAGAGCAGACGTTAGTGAAGGAGCTGTCAATGAAAAATAATAAATAATAGCCCGAGCAGATCGAGACACTTTTTCCTTTCTTTTAAAAATAAAAAAACTTTATTGTAAACATCCGTTTCAGTACAGTAAATCTGCAAATTAGCCAACTCGTTTGTTACAGTTGTGTGACGTCATCACTAGTCGCAGGCCCCCGAGCCGATCTGACAGGCCGAGCACATGTGGTACCAACACCGGCGCTAATTAGCTTGGCGAGAGTAACCCCTTAAAACAACTATGTCAGATAATTCTACTCTTTAAAATGCCACAACAGTTGGAGGGGTAGCAGAGGAATTAGGATTCAGCCCAATACGCTGGAAATAATCGTGTTTGTATGTTTACCTTTGCTGGATTTCAGGCTGGCTTGTCTGCAAACGTCGCCTCAGGTTTTCTTGTGTTTTTGTCTGTGATGGTCGCTCCACACAACGTCTTATTGAAGGTCGTGTTAAATGTAAAATGTGTCCACATATGTACTTTTATTTTTCTACCTCGATTAGACATTTTTCACCTATATCACAGACACGATTCATTGAATTGGCGTCTTCCCGTGCGGGCTGCAGGGCTCTGTGTTCTGATTGGATCGCTCTGCATTTGCTCCCGCCCTCCTCCACCAGCAGTCACTATGATTGGATATCGTCTTCGATCAGCATTTTAGTTTAGTTTTTATTCGTTGACGAAAAAGTCTATCAATTTAGTTAAAGTTTTCGTGTCTGGGTGGGAGTTTTTGTTTCGTTTTTGTTTCGTTTTCGCTTGATGAATAATGTTGTCGACGAAGACGATGACGAAAATTTTTCGTCAATGAAATTAACACTGGTGGATACCACTTGCTGAGCGCAGACCGCGTTTTTGAACAAAAGGTTCAGAGAAAAGACAGTTAGTTATAACATAAGATAACATTTCTGTCGTGTTATCAAACCTGACATAATATGACACTTTCACTTATTAGTGTTTTGTTTATGCAAGATAATATTCATGAACTGAAACTTTCTAAATAAAGTGAATAACAGTTTTGATTAGAAAAATACTGTTTTTTATTAGAGAAATGTTAGATGGTGGTAGAAATCTAATGTAGACTCTGGATGTTAGCGGCATAAAGTAACTCATAACTAAACATGTACCAATCACTGGATTGAAGACAGCAACCATGAGCAGATGTTTCTTCTCTGAAGTAGAGATCAGTGTAGGGCATGTTCATTTACATTTTCAAAACATGGATGTTATGTTTTAAAATCATATTTTTTATAAATATTTATATAGTATATTTTTATAGTTAGTATTAATGTATGTACTGATAACTGTTTTTATACTGCTCAGAATTGTGTTAAATGTCTTTTGTGCCATGTTTTCAGTTGTAATTGTAGTAAAAATGGCCATTGAGAGCAACAAAATTCAGTTGTGACTCTATGGTGGTGGGTGGGGGGGCGCCTGGGGAGTAATTCATTGTAGAACCGCCACTGGTCTCATCACAAAATTAAACTGGGGGTGCTACACCTATAAGACATCTATAATTACCGGTAGTCTTAATAAATATAAAGAGGAACCTTTCTAGGATATCGCCCATCCATTTCTTTTGTGTGTTTTTTTAAGAATGTAACTCCAGAAATGAATTAAGAACCACTGTGCATAATGATCGCACTCTTGTAACACTGAGATATGACGAGTGATTATTGTTTATGAAACAATGTTATTTTATTGTTATTTAAACAGTTTCCCCTAAATCTCTTGAGTCTCACTGAATGGAGCCTGAAGGATTCCTGCTGCTGTCGAGACTTGCGGCACAACCATAGACTGTATATAGAATAACTGGACAAAACAACCCCCCCCCCTTCCCTGTTCCATATAGGAAGTACCACTGGGTTCCAAAAAGGCCAAAGTCCCATTGACTTCCATTGAGAAACAGACAGTTATTTCTC
>NW_023417014.1:5946-26982 GCF_002922805.2 Oryzias melastigma | reverse complement strand
CTTTTCCAGCTTCAGCCTGAATTAGACGCAGCCGTCTGAGGAGCTCGAGACAAACTTGAAAGGACCTGGTCGTATTTTCAAACAGAAAGAAGATCCAGCTGTTCTCTTGTTAGGATGGTTATTTATTTTAAATAACGCTGAACGCGCTTCTCACGTGCATCTGATCAGACTGTAACCTGGCCGCGAATGACAACTGAAAAGCTGCGGCGCGCGCGAGGGACACGCGCATTTCTCCAGCGGCGTCCCCCAAATGCTCCTTTTATCTCGACTAAAAGGAATAAATGTAAGTAAATCCCAAAGGACCGCTGACAGAATCAAATGTTGGAATGGTTCTCCCTCAAAGACTTCAACAATGACTTGTACGATTCTCTCGAGCCGCCGTTATTGAAGGTGTTTACATCCGCGGTCTCGTGGTCGAGGCGTGGAAAGAGGCAGACGGTTGCAATAAACTCACTCCTGATTGGCGACAGTACTTCCTGTAGATTAATGACTCAGCTATGACTCAGACCAATCGCTGAAGATGGGTTGCAAATGGCGATAGTCGTTTCAGGAAGTGACGGTGAAAGCGGTTATTTTTACAGTCAATGGTCAGGACTCATTTGATTCATCTGATTCATTTGATTCACCTCGTTTCGAGCTGAATCAAATGAGCGATGACTCATGATTCATGACTCAGAGCTTACCGGACACCCGAACAGCGCCTCCTCCGAGCTGAATCACGAGTCAGGACACATGGAGGAGCAGCTATGATTCGTCCAGGACTCAGAGATCACTGAAGAGAACTCATTTCAGACTGAATCACTCAGGACTCATATCTCTGACCAATCACAGAGCAGATCGCTTCATTTGGAGGTGAATCGTTTGAAAGAACCTCTCAGCAGCTCGGCCTCGCTCTGATGCTTGTAGGAATCCATTGCTTTAGCTTATCTTAGCTTAGCCTTAGCTTAGCTTATCAGCCTGTTTGACCAGGAGGAGCTGCTTCCTCTGCTCAGCTGCTGCTTTGCCCTCATGGTCTGCTGCCACATTATTAAATTATTTTTTCATTTTATGTCTTGCAAAGCAAATAAAAAATAATAAATCAATTCCACAACTTTTTAAAAATATAAACTAACCTTGTTATCAATGTAATAAATCTACAAAACTCATAGAAACTCAGTTGATTTCTGCTCTTTATTTAGCATATAACAATATTTTCTATTGTTTGCATTTTATTTATTTTCACTTTATTTTTTCATAAATCTAATTGGAGTTATTAATACATAGAAATTAATGTTTTATTTTTATTTTTATTTTAAATAATTGTTTTTTTTCTGTCCCACAATGCAATGATTAGTTTTAATTTCGTCATCATTAATTTAGTCATATGAATTTGGACCTAACATATTTTACTTTGCACTCTGGGTACGTGACTCAGTGACTCAAATGATTCGATTCACTTTGGTGAGGTGACTCATTAAAACTCGAGTCAGTTAAAGGAATCAAAGTTTCCATCACTACTTCACACAGCTCTGACGGTGACCAAAACTGATGATATTCCTCAGTTAAAACAATGTCTCAAATCTTGCTCAGTTTGTTCTTCTGTTATGTTAACTGTACAAATGACACTTGGTTATTAAAGTGTTTTTCTGGACAACCATTTTTTAACCAGAATTGGTCTCCAGTCTAATGTTGAGTTCTTTGTCTTTCTTCTTTGAGAACCCCTGGATTACATTATTCTTTAACCATCAAAGTGAAAGTAAAAAAATCAAACTCCAACTTCCTCCTCATTCTGTTAAAGTTATTCTGGATGCAATCAGGAGAACGTACCGTCAGAAGATCCACAAACGTGAAGAAGAACCAGACAGAACAGGATCAGAACAGCAGACATGGTTCTGTTGATGAAATCAATGAACTGAACTCAGTCTAACGTCTGAATGTCTCAGGAACTGTCAGCCGGATGACTGTAACCTGATCCATCTCATTTACCTGTTAGGCCACGCCCCCTTCCTTGTCAGACCGGTCTTTGTCCCTGTGACTGACATGCAGTCAAACTATTCAATTCAATTCAATTCAATTTTATTTATATAGCCCAATATCACAAATTCAATTTGCCTCATTGGGCTTCATGCCTGTAGTTTTTACAGATGCACAGATGGAGTCATAAAATATGCACAATAGGTAAAAACTAAACAGACTATAAAGAACGGTCATCCCTGTCCTTAGACCCTCCCTCGCGGTAAGGAAAAACTCCTAAAAAAACCTGAGTCAGGAAAAAAAGAAGAAACCTTAGGGATTCCCACATGAAGGAGAGATCCCATCCCAGGACGGACAGGCGATACCAGAACGGTTAAAGAAAAGTTAGCTGCTAAAACTGCATATATGAGTAGAGTTCATTCATATAGAGCTGAGGGACGAGTGATGATTAAGTCCATAGTCCAGATGAAGCAGAACTGCAGTCCACGACCAGGAGCAGGAGGACAGACGACCCACCAGGAATCACTCCCACTCAGAGATGCAGGATGGTGTCGGGGCTTCATCCAGATGGGCGGGGCTTCGTCAGGATCACCAGCAAGTCTCCCGGAAACTGCAATCTCTCCCGGTCTCCCACAGGGGAGTCGGAGAGAAGGAAAAACATGTGAATTATACTGCACCACCAACAAAGGCATACAATTAGAAGTAAATAAAAAAGTAGAGGAGAGGAGAAGTAGATGGAAAAGAGGACAGAGCCCCAGTGCACCATACTTTCCCCAGCTTCTAACTTCTAGCAGCCTTCTATGTTATTATGTAGAGAATATACATATTTCATAATTTATATTGCAAGCATATATTGGAGAAGTATGTGATTATAATAATTATTTCCCCAAACTTCAGAACAGTATGGGAGCATTATGTTAATTATTCTATGATTACTGGCTAGTCTGGCAGAACGCCTGTCCAAAGAGGAATGTTTTAAGGCTAGTTAACTAGTCAACAGCAGAACCACAGCACTGAAACGGCTCTGACCAAAGTGACTAATGACATACGTTTGAATACAGACAGTGGAAATATGTCAGTACTAGTTTTACTGGATCTCAGTGCTGCGTTTGATACAGTCGACCACGCAATACTACTGAGACGACTAGAAAACTGTCAGCCTCACTGTACTAAACTGGTTCAAAACGTACTTAGAAAACAGGAAATATTTTGCTAGATACACCTGTCTCACTGTAAACTCTGTAAGTTTCCTGAAGGGTCACCCACTGTTGTAGGAAAGCTTAAGTGCAGGTGTAAATGGTTTCTTTTTTTCAAAGATTCAAAGGCTTTTACCGTAACTGTCAGGAACAGTTAAATTGTAGGTGGTCCACCAGCAGCACTGCACAGCACAATAAGATATATCCTCAGCAGACTTATACTGCTGGGTTTTGTTATTTTAGTCTGGGGGTAGGACCTAGGTAGTCAATGTTTGCGGGCTTTCTTTGTTTCTTTTCATGAGTTAGATTTGGTTAGGCAGCCAGAACGTTCCACTGCAATACTAGTGCCTGGTCAATATGACCGTGCTCTTTACCCAGATCCATTTCTTGCATCAGTGGAACTCGCGACAGGCAGGAATTGATTTCAGATCCTCGTGGCTTTTGCTGACCCACCTTGTCAATGTAAATCCACCTCTTTTGCAAGCATTTTCTAGATCTTTACAGAACTTGGTTGCATGCTAAACTTTGATCAGGGATTTGAGACAATCATCAACACCAAAACAAGACGATTATTCTGTAGATACATTTAATGTTACATCTTCAGGTTGTAGTCAGAGGAAGCTGTTGGAAACAAAAAAATGTTTTTCTGTTATGAACTGGAATCTAACATGTCACTAAACTGCAGAGATAGAGATGATGGGATGTTGATCCATTTGGATTTGGTTTGAACTGGACCTCTGGTGTTACTGAATCCTCATCTGCAGCAGTGATCTGGATCTGAAGATCTGGATCAGAGGAGATCCAGCAGCATGTTAGTGGGATTACAGTTAGGATCTGACCTAAACCTGGAGCTGCAGAGAAACACCTGAATCCAGACCACCTGACAGCAGAACATCAATGCTGCAAACTCTGAAGTTCTGCTGGAAAACGGTCAGCAGGGGGCGCCGTCATTGTGCTGAATGAAACCCAGCATGATGAGTCAGTATGAGTGCAGACTCCTCCCATGTTAGTGTCTGGTTTCTCTCCTAAAAGCTGATCTGGAGTTAAAACTAAAATGTAAAAAGAGTTAAATAAATAAAAATCAAAACAGTTACAAGTGATCACGTAAATATATGGATATAAATCATTCTGGACAGAGATGCATCAGTCAAAGTAAATTAAAAAAAAGATGAAATGAGTAAAAAGAGAACCTAAAATGATTCAAATGTAACTGAAGTAAGAGCAGTTCAAATAGGTTTAGGATTTGAGTCTTCCTTTGAAAACACCTGAACCAGAAAAACTGGTTCAGATGTTTTCATTAGTCACACCCAAAACCTTCAACCACAAATAGAAAAAACAAAACAGAAACTCTTTCAGTAGAGGTTCAAAGGAAGTGAGTCTTTATTTAAATAGTACTTTTCACGAAGTTCTTCTAAAGAGTTAAAAACAAGACAAATCAATAAAAACGATACATATTCAGTAATACAGGACAAACATCAAATATTAATTTCAGACAGAAACTGAAAGGTTGGAGGAGGTTAAATAAAATAAAACATCAGCTATAAGCCTTCCTATAAAGACGTCTTCAGTTGACTTTTAAACAGTGGACAGAGTCGATCTGACAACATGAGATTAACTTGAGCCTGTGGTTAAAACAGGATCTGTAGGAACTATCAGGAGTGAAGAGCTGCCGAAGGTCAGAAAGGTCGGTCTGTGTCTGCCTATGCAAAGGTCTAAAAATGAATATTGAAATCTTCAAATCTATTCTAAAGAAACGGTACAGATATGTATCAGAAATCAGTCTATTCCTGAGAGTAACATGAGTCTGAAACTCTCAGAGATGAACATGATCTGATGATAAAAAGCTCTAAAATCAATCAGAATGAATTTAATAAATAGTTTCTATTAAGTTTCTATTCCTGGTTTACTGTCTGTTATGTTCATGTGATGTAAACAAACTGACGTCCAATCACGAGCTCACTTCTACCACTCAGGGAAATTCCACCTGGTGAAGGTAAACCACAGACAGGAACGAGTTTGTTCACTAAACACGGAAGAATTTTATTTTGACAGCTCTGCAAATAAAACCTGAATAAACACAAATGACTTCTGTTTTTCTTTAACCACAAAATTAAAAGATCAGGTCGGAATGTTCGAAGCTGTTATGTTCTTTTCACATTTTGTTGATTAAACTAAACAAAAACTAACAGTTTCTCTATTAAATGTAATTTTCATTGATTGATTGATTTATTTCAAGTATAGTTTGAAAAATACAGGACAAAACATAATTATTTCAAACTCATTACAGAAACAAATGAAATGCATTGATTAGAAAATAGAAAACAAACCAAAAAAAAGTCACATTTGGTTCATTCATTTTTGTGATAATTAACTAAAGTCAGTAGAGATTGATTGAGTGTTTGAAAAGGAGTGGGAAGAAGTGAATTTATATAATCCCACCACTATATAGTTACCTAATTTTACAGTTGAGCATAGTTATGTATCTATAACAGGTTTTAAATGACAAAAACATGATTAATATGTGATTACGGTAAAAGAACTAAATGAATAAAATAGAGCCCAGAACAGACCCATGAGGAACACCGCTGTCACTTCCTGATACGTCTGCCGCCATATTGGTACCCATCGATTCCTGCCCCTTGACAGCGATTAGTCTGAGTCACATTTGTAGAGGAACTACTGTCAACCAATCATGAGTGAGCTTGTTCCAGCTTGTTGGAAGGCCACACCCCTCCCACTGAAAGGTGATTGGAAAGAAACTGTCAATCAAATGTTGGAGGCGGGGCCAGGGGGCACCTCATGCTTTTACTGAGGCATCTGAACAACTGTCTTTCGCTAGGGACTTTGGCTCCTGTTCTTGGCTGTGGACCTTGCTTCTGGCTTGTCTAATGCAACCACCTGTGCCCCAGTCCCATCTGAATGAACTCTATTCAAACACGTAGTTGTAGAGTTACATAAGCTAATTCTTCTTTAACAGTCCCTCTCCTGTCCATCCTAGAGAGGATCTCTCCTTCATGTGAACATCCGTAAGGTTTTTCTTTTTTCCTGAATCAGGTTTTTTTAGGAGCGTTAGTGGAGTTTTTTAGGAGTGGCATGGTGCACATATGTGGGGTGTTTTGTTGTTTTAGGTATCCCTCCCCACCTGTTGACCCGGTCTGGTAGGTGCAGGAAAGCTGTGCATATTTTTATTGTAATAAACTCTTTATTTTAAGAAACCCCAGAACTCCATCTGTGCTGTGTGTGATCCTTGTCATAGTTTCTCACCCCTCCCTCTCCCTCCCTGATGTCTGCACTCTGCTCTCCTGCTAATTACCTGACCAGTTCCACCTGTGCCTCTCCTTTCTGAAGCTGCTCTCTGTCTGCCACTGGTGCCAGAGTGGAAAGAGCATTTTGCCTTCTCACCAGCCCATCATAAAGAGCCTGTCCAAGTTTTTTCCTCTTTTCCCAAGTATTTGTTTGTCCATTCCTGCCTTCTGCCTTTCTCATGGTTTTGGATGTACAGTCCTGTCTGGACTCAAGTTGAATCATCTCATCTCAAATTGAGCATGGACCTCACCTGCAATCCTCCTGTTCTGAGCCTGATCTCCTCCCAATATGAACTTGAAGCTCACCAGTATTCCTCCTGCAGTTCTCAGTTTAAGCGTCAACTACAACTTCTGTGAGTAAGCAAAACTCTAAACGCCTAAGCCTTATTCTAACCTTTATCTTGGTAGCTAACCTTGTTTTTTTTTTTTTTCTTCTTCTTCTGTCTCCACTGCCTCGAAAGGTCAGGAGGATCCAGGGGTCTCCTCAGCTCTTCACCATTTTCCTCTGAGCAGAATAAACTTCTTAATTTTTCCAGCTGAGCCTTTGTCACTCTGGGGTTCTGCCTTAGCCCTCACAATCCTGTGCTTAAAAAAAGTTTAGTGTGCTCAATACACGGCCTTCACCGCTCATGTTGCCACAGACATAACTGTTTTCTTCTCTGATATAGGCCAACAGAAGAAGTTTAACAATCACTGGGTGGGTCCAAACCTTAAGATTTATGGTTTTCCAGGAAGCTGTCTTTTTAAGACGTAGTTTCTGCAGAGCAGCAGGAGTTGAATAGAAATTGACCTAGCTGCTGTCTGCTCTGCAGACTTCTTCCTTGTGTGGTTGCAGAAGATCTTTAGCATATTCCACCTTACGAAGTTTAAACCTCTTTAAATGATGTAACCGTTTATTGAAATATTTTATGAGATGAATCAATATTCAGCAAGCATTTCATGTTTTTATCGGGAATTAAAAGACAAAGAACTTGCATTTGATCTAATCAAAACCGGATTACATAATTATGCTAATCAGTAAAATGAAGTTATTAAGTAGGGGTGGGATTATATAAATTTGCTTCTTCCCACTACTTTTCAATCAATCTCTACTGACTTTAGTTAATAATCGCCAACATTAATGAACCAAACGTGACATGTGAGTTTTTTGTTTTTTTTATTTTCTAATCAATGCATTTAATTGTTTCTGTAATGAGTTTGAAATAACTGTGTGTTTTGTCCTGTATGTTTTATAATCTTTTATCGTCCAATCTTCTATAATCTAAACCAAAACACTAAATCAAAAGTGTTTCTTGGTCATCACTGCACTGGTTCTCAACACAGATATCACAGACACTGCTGTCTACTGGAGACCAACCACTACTGGAAGATAAATGGCAGGGAATAGCAACTCCAGGCCTCGAGGGCTGCATTCCTGCATGTTTGCCAACATCTCTGGCATGATCTGATTGGCTGGACAAACCTGAAGCAGGTAATCAGTCATGAGTAGGGCTTGGAGATCTGGAGATCATGCAGACACAGCAGCCCTCGAGGCCTGGAGTTACCTATCCCTGATACATGGTAGCCCCCTGTTGTAGGGGGTGTTAGCTCTTATATATTTGCAGAACTGTTGGACAGGACAAGTTAGAAGAATAAAGAATCTGTTCACCTTTAAACCTGTAAGCTCCTCCCTCTTCATAATGAACTGGTGTCTTGATTTGATCACGTGATCAGAGATTTTTTGGTTCAAAATCATTGAGCGTCTATAAGAACTGGACTGAGTGGCTCCGCCCCAGGAATTGGCTCCAAGAAGCCAGAATCCCATAGACTTCTATAGAGAAATAAGCAGCTGTGATTCAGTCATTCGATTGGTCAGAATAAACATTCTGACTCTGATAACTTTTTAACATCTTCTTGATAATTATCTATTTTCATCATATATCTATTTTTTTAATTATAAACCAACCAATCAGACGCTTCAGTAAGAGTATGTGGTGTCTGCTTGCCCCGCCTCAAATTTTTGACAGATTCTCCTGAGCAGTTTTCATTGGTAGAAGTGTGACTTTATAACCAACTCACTCCTGATTGGTGAGAGGGGTTTCCGTAGAAACTGTGACTCATACCAAGCACTGCTCACTAATGTCATCTGGTTCTAAAATGAACTGACTTCATTTCACTGGAACCAGAGGTAAGGCTTTTTCAACTGGTGACATCACAGCTGGTTTCTCCATCTCTATATACGTCAATGTTCCAGTTTCAGACTTGATCAGAATCCGATCCTGCGTGCTCATTGTGTTGATCAGCACTATTTATATTCCAGGTTTATCACTCAGGATAAAAACCTTCTACCTCCATGTTGGTGGATCTGGCCATTCAGCCAATGCAAATTCTGAGATCAGTCAGATCTGAACACAAAAACACGTCAATAAAGAAGAGAAACCTGACAGTCCATGAGAAAAACATTGCTTTAGGAAACTGCATCACGTTCAAGTTTGGTATTTAAGGAAGAACCTCATTAGTTATCAACAACACAGAGTTTATTAAACCAACAGTCCAGGATGACTCTGCCCACTCTGCATTAACTCTAATCCTATTAAAGTCACCTTCACGTTGGCGGAGGGTTCATCTAGAACCCTCAAGACAACACAAGACCTACACTGATGAGAACCGGAACAGTCAATGACTGTTTACATCATGAAAAGCATCAGGCAAAATCAGCCAAAGTTAAGAGTTGAGACAATGACGTCACTGGTCTTTCTGCATTAGTGGCAACAGACGGCATGCAGTTCTGCTGGTTCTATGTAATAGTTCTGTCAGTCTACAGCTGGAGTCCAGTTCCTCTTCCTTCTAACCAGCATCAGGACTGATCAACTGGAAACTTCTGCTCAGATTTGCATGATCAGATTTGGTTTGTAAATCAGCTCCACCTGAGTCCATCTTTGTTCCTCTGGAACAGGAAGTGATGTCAGAGTGGACGCTGAACTGCAGATGGGATGAGAGGTTCAGACGGACAGGAGGAGCTGATGGGCGACTGTAACAGAAACCTTAAAGGTGTTTAGGGTGTCAGTCCAGGTTCTGACAGAACATCAGCATTAGAACATTCTGCTCCCCCTCTGGACCTCCCGTGTTGGGGGGGGGGTTGTCTATAGCATGGGGTGGGGGTGGTTCTCCCTTGGGGGGCCCTGACCCATACCTGGGGTGGGGCGGGTGATCCTCGGCGCTGCTGAGTGATGGTGGACTGCTCTTCCGGGCCTGGGGGGCTCTCCGGGGGTGGGGCCTAGCGTTGGCCCTCCTGGTGGGGTGGGGGCGCAGCTCCTCTGGCTGGGCTGGGGCCTGCATTCTTTGAGTTCCTGATTGCCCGGAGCGGGTTCTCTTCGCGTCCTTGGGGCGGATGTTGGGGGGTTCCGGGCTGCTGTTGGTGCCCTGGCAGGGGGTCTTAATAATAATAATCATGGATTAGATTTATCTGCGCTTTTCCAGACGCTCAAAGCGCTTACATTGTATATCCATTATTCATTCACACCTCATTCATACTTGGTGACGGTAAGCTACTACTGTAGCCACAGCTGCCCTGGGGCAGGCTGACCGAGGCGTGGCTGCCAGTACGCGCCTACGGCCCCTCTGACCATCACCGGAACATTCATACGCATTCACACACCAGTGGAGCCACACTGGAGGCAACTAGGGTTAAGTGCCTTGCCCAAGGACACAACGACACTTGGCTGGCAGGAGCCGGAATCAAACCGCCCATCCTTCGATCATTGGCCGACCCCTGAGGTCGGCAACCTGTGGCTCTGGAGCCGCATGTGGCTCTTTAAGCGTTGTCTAGTGGCTCCCTGACGCCTTTTCAAAAATGTTTGAAAATGAAAAAAATGCTGGAGGGAAATATATTTTTGTTTTAATACGGTTTCTGTTGGAGTACAAACATGACACAAACATCCTTTACGTTTTCCAGTTGTTGCTAGATGAGTGTAGATGCTTCCACGCCAGCTGAGTCAGCGCGCAATCAAGTGCACACTCTCAATGAAAAGTCAGTGCAAACATGCGCACTCCAGAATTCCTGGCTGTCTGGAGCGCGCGTTGCTACGCAGGTTTTAAGTCGGGTCGTGAGCTCCGCGTACAATTCGGCACGCGTAGAGCGCGCTGAATCCTCAATCAAGGAGCTGGATTTGGGCGGAGTCTGCTTCAAAGCACAGAAGTGCCAAACGTGATCACGAAGGAGAAATGAATCATTACGGTTTGTGTCCGGTCAGGTTGATATGACACCAGGATGGACATTTAAAAGGACAGAGTTGTGAAAACAGAAAGATTTGGGGGATTTTCACAGATTTTACTTTTTGCTCTGAGGTTCTCCCTGTTGTAGATGACAGAGGAGCACTAATGAAAAGTAAAGTACAATAGAAGAAGAATCTCCTCCCCGCCAACTGCGCGGTCTACGCGGGCTTATGAAAGCACACCGGAGCAGCGCGGTCATGCACACAGTGGCGGGGAGGAGATTCTTCTTCTATTCTTCTTCTACTGTTCATTAGCGCTCATCTGCATCTACAACAGGGAGAACCTAAAGTAAAAGTGTTGAAAATCCCCCAAATCTTTCTGAAGACTTTTGTTTTCACAACTCTGTCCTTTTAAATGTCTGACTATAAGACTCACGCGCGCTCCAGACTTGGAGGGCAGGAATTTAGGTGTGCACGCGCTTATATTGACTCTTCATTGAAAGTGTTCACTTGATTGACGCGGCCAGTGTGGAAGCACCTTACAGGTGCACGTTACATTTTTGTGTTTTTTTTTTTCAAATCCTCTAAATAAAAATAACATCAAAAATCGTATTTCTTTATTGCATTTCTTTAATTTCATCAAAGCAATGAAACAAACTGTAATTCATTCATATTGTAGTGATGGTCTCACGCTGGGCTTGCTGTCGGTCTGGCAGCGCA
Source organism: Oryzias melastigma (assembly GCF_002922805.2). Classification (NCBI taxonomy): domain Eukaryota; kingdom Metazoa; phylum Chordata; class Actinopteri; order Beloniformes; family Adrianichthyidae; genus Oryzias; species Oryzias melastigma. The sequence goes on along the minus strand of NW_023417014.1, from coordinate 15,615 downwards.
AGGAATTGTGGGTTACCCATTCTTTTGCCTGTCTGGAATTGGATTTAAGTTTGGGTTTTCCTCAATGTGTTTTGTTGTCTGACTGTTGAACATTTGTTGAACATTTATGATTTTGTCCTGTTATGCTTGAATTCTTCCTGCACCTGGAGTGAGAATGAGGGAGAGACTGATCAGGACCCCCTCTCGTTGTGTCGTTGAGGGATGTCAAAATAAAAGCTTGTATGTTCATTATGAGGCTATTCGGCTTATGTCAGTTAGTTAGTCGCTGCAAGTCCTCTCTAACTTGTCATGAAACCAAATAAGAGGCTTACATGAAGCGAGGACACGCAGCAGGAGAAATAAACATTTAATTACGGACGTTCATGATGTCGTTGTAATCTATGACGTCACATTGATAGTGGGCTGCTTTATAGACACATTCTCCATGTGTCGCCTTCATTGTAAGACTTATATAAGGCATTTCAATTTATGCGGCTCCAGACATATTTGATTTTTAGTTTTTTGGTCCAAAGTGGCTCTTTCAACATTTTGGGTTGCCGACCCCTGGTCTACCTGCTCTTCCACCTGAGCCACTTTTGCCCCGTCTTGGCGTGGGGATGGCCGGGCGCTCTCCCCCTGAGTACATTCCATCACCATCCACCTCAGTGAAACATAAACACTCACCTGAGCACAGGTGTCAGCTCACCTTAGCACTAACCGTTTGTGTGACAGAATGAAAGTCTTTATCTGAATGGGTTTGTATGATGGAGTGTGTGAGCTGCAGTTACAGTTGAATTGAGTACATGTGTAGTATATGTATAGTATATGTGAGTATGTTTAGTTTAAATGTAGAGACTATTTTGGCCAACAAGTGTGTGTGTAACTATAGAGTGTGTGTGTAGACAGGCCCCGCCCATTCTAGTTTATCACTTAGTCCTGGTTGTTTTATGATGTTTCCCTCTATTACCATCTTCTTTTATCTCTAAACCACCCCCCCCCCTTTACTTGAAAGAAAGAGATACAAATAAAACATAATCAATATAAATAAAGTTTAGCATTAAATACAGCAGGGGTTTATACTCAATAAATCCCTGTTGTGACAGTAAAATCTGCCCAACACAAGAAGCTCTCAGCCCACATCTGTTGGCTCAGCTGTTGGACAGGACAAGTTAAAAAAAAAAGAAAAGTTCTGCAAATCAATCATGGACATTTAGACTCTCCCGTCTGTCTGACACATGTTTTCATCTACATCAAAGTGAATATCAGCTCTATCAATGCACTGAGGAAAGAATCTTCTAGAGAACCCAATCTCTCATGTTCTGTTTTGGTTACCTCCCTTTCTGCTTCTGTGCAGACTGCTGTGACTCCACCCCTCCTCCTGTGGATCCTGCTAAGCAGTCACAGCTGCCTGTACTTCAGCAATTAAGGCTGTGTATTTAAGGAACTCTGCTGCGGCCCTTAGTGTCGGCTCGTCTTGTTTCCTGGCCCTGTGAGTTGTGTACAATGTGGCTGATGTACATTAAAACCTGTGGACTATGTCTTCAATGTGTTCCTTCCTGGATCTGGGTTTCCTCCTGTTTGCCCAACCGTGACAAATCTCTACAGACTCTGCTATGATGTCATCACCAGCTGCATTCATGACCTCTAGCAGGTCATTTAAGTATTTGGACACCAGTCTTTACCTTTCAACTCTAGGAAGAGAAAAAATATCAATTGGATTCAGAAATGGAGAATAGAGATGACTCCAGTCATCTTGTCATGTTCTTCAAAGCACTGTCTGACTGCAGCAGTCATGGAAGCTGACATCATTATCATTGATTACGACTAGTAGTTCAAACACTTTCTCATCAGTGTATTATGAGGTTCTCTTTAATAACGTTTATGCACATATTCATGGAAAGACCTAACAATTACATTTAAAAAGAATGTACATTTTTGACATAAAGACACAATCAATGAATTGAAGATTATTAGTTGTACAAAAATGACTGATTAGCCTAGAGATTTTAGATCATTTTGACAGACATGACAAAAACTAAAGAATAATGATAGAAACAAGTAAGAATTAATATTTTCATAGAGAAACACCCCAAAACAATTGAGAAAATCTATATATTTAGTAGATGTAGCTGGGAGAGTTTATGCTTTACAATCAGAATTCAGAAGATCTTGTTCTGGAGTCTGCTGCTTGTTGGAACTTCTTGAACTTTGGTTTGAACCATTTATCTTCTTTTTGATCTGGGGACCAACAGCAGGAACCAGAACAGCAAGAAGAAGAACTGGCAGAGCGATCAGACCAAGATGACCATGACTGGCTCCATCTTCCTCTCCTGCAGAGACAGAGATGATGATGAAGATCAGAATGTTCTCCTCTTCCTCATCAGCTGCTTCCTGCAGAGTCTCATCAACAACATCTTCAGAAAACACGTCTGATCTGAGACCTTTCACTCTGACATACATTCACTCTCATCCACACTCTCAATGCTCACCTGGAGGAGGAGGAGACACCACCAGACGGATGGTGGAGATGGGATGAGGTTGATCAGCTGATCTCTTCCGTCTGCTTCCTTTTTGGAGGATTCTACACTGGTATGTTCCAGTGTCATTACTGTTCACGTTCTCCAGAACCACAGACAGATCTCCATCCTTCATCTGACTGTTCTTCAGAATCACTCGGTTCTTGAAAGATTCAGGTCGACCTTCAGGATCAGCAGGAGGTTTCATTCTAAAAGACACATATTCTTCCTCCTGCAGGTCAGTTCTGATCCACTCTAAAACTAAAACCTCGTTGATGTTTGTATCTCCACATCTCAGAGTGACGTCATCTCCAGTTTTAGCAGTGATCAGACCTGCATCAGAAGATCAGAGATCAGAGATTACAGACAACAACAAAGATGCTGAAAGCTCCAACAGATGAGAGTTTGATAATGATGAAGATCAGAATGTTCTCCTCTTCCTCATCAGCTGCTTCCTGGAGAGTCTCATCAACAACATCTTCAGAAAACACGTCTGATCTGGGACCTTTCACTCTGACATACATTCACTCTCATCCACACACTCAATGCTCACCTGGAGGAGGAGGAGGAGGAGGAGGAGACACCTGCAGGTTGATGGTGGAGATCAGCTTCATTTCTCTTTGTGGATCATTCTGTTCTAGGACTCTACACTGGTATGTTCCAGAATCTTCAATCTTCATGTTCTTCAGAACCACAGACAGATCTCCATCCTTCATCTGAGGGTCCAGCAGAAACACTCGGTTCTTGTAAGATTTATGCTGATTGACTGGATCAACACCACCACTCCTGTAGAAAAACACATATTCTTCCTCCTTCAGATCAGTTCTGATCCACTCTAAAACTAAAACCTGGTTGATATTTGGATCTTCACATCTCAGAGTGACGTCATCTCCAGATTTAACAGTGATGTTCAGACCTGCAGCAGAAGAACACAGAGATGAAGGAGGAGGACTTCATTTCTTCTTCAGCATCTCAGAGGATTCTGTTCTTCATGGAGAATCAGAGGAGATCCAGAAGGTTCTGGATCCTCAGAACCTCCAGTTTCTCTCCGTAAATGTTCTGTAGGTCCAGAATTCCTCCAGAACCTCTAAAAGATCAGAAATAATAGAGTGATCCAGAGAGAAGACAAAGATTCAGATGGGAAAGAGCAGAGAAAGAAGAGGAGGTTCACACATGTAATGGAGAACATGTACATGATGGATAATCCAACAGAACATTTCTGGAAGAGAAACTACATACACTTTGACCTGAACTCAGAAAAATTTTATGAAGAAATTTCAATGTTTTCATCAATCATTAACTTTGTTTAAATAAATCTTCATCATCTGGAAAACATCTAAAATGATTTAAACTGTTTTTCACATGAAATTATTCCTTTATCGCTAAAGTGAAAGTAAAACATAGAACTCCAGCTTCCTCCTTGTTTCTGTTCGTTATTCTAGATCAGAGGTCTGCAACCTTTAGCTGTCGAAGAGCCGTTTGGGCTCATTTTCTACTGATCAGAACCTAGAGGGAGCCGCATGGACTTACTTTAGCCTTTAATAAAATTGTCATTCATGACATTCTCATTGTTTTTTTATTTTTTAGAAAATGTGAATTATGTGAAGTATTTTTGGCATAAATAAAGGCAAAAATTTAAAAAGAAACTATAACGTCTCAAAATGGTATTTTTTTTTGTTTTTAACTTTCGCCTTTAGTAGAGGCCAAATTAGCGAAAAAACTAGCTTGTTGCTTAATTACTAGTTGAACTTCAAATTAGCAAAAAATTCCTCTAAAATGTTAGCATGTTGCTAAAATAAAAGCTAAACTCTAAATTAGCCTTAAAAACACCAGAAGATAACATAATAGTAAAAAAATGTTAGCCTATTGCTAAAAATATTAGCTAAACTCCAAATTAGCATAAAAAACTCATTAGAGGCTAAATTTGCCCCAAAAAATGGTAGCTTGTTGATCAATAACTAGCTTAACTCCGAAATTGCCTAAAATTCCTTAGTAAACTAAATAAGTCAAAAATCTTAGCATGTTGCTAAAATATTAGCTAAATTCTAAATTATCCCCAAAAAACTTGAGTAGATAATAAATTAACTGAAAAAATCAGCATTTTGTTAAAATATTAGCTAAACTCCAAATTAGCATAAAATTAATCACTAAACTAAATTAGTCAAAAACATTAGCATGTTGCTAATAGGGCTGTGGTGATCCGATCTGATTCACGAATCGAATCACGATTCTTACTTTTAATATTATGTTTATTGCCATGTGTATGTCTATTTACTGGATGGATGAAAATTTAAATTATTTGTATTTAATCATCATTTATACATTTATTTAGAACAGGAGATCAGAATCAACTAAACTGATTAAAAAAAAACACAAAAATTCAGAGAGAAAGAAATGTTGTTTGTCATTTTACATTTTTTATATCAATCTTCTGGTTCAGCAGTAACAGAAACAACATAAAGGATAAAAATCTCAGCTGTTTTGGATCATTTGACAACAAAACCTGAAAATGTTCTCCACAGTTTTCTGTCCTCAAAGTTCTTCAATATTTTACGTTCTAAGAATCACATATTGGTGCAGAGCTCGAATGAAGAAGTTCTTTTTTTCTCAGCAGAATCAGCTGATTCACGTTGATCACATCCACCTTTCAGCAGCGCGAGGCTGTTTCTTCAGAATAAGATGGAGTTTCGTTAATTGCATCAAATGTTGAAGAGTTATCATAGTCAAAAGAATGTAAACACTGAAGCTAAAGCTCCGATGTTAAAGCTAATTCATTGTTTCAGAAGTTATGTCTGTGAGCGGAACTTCAGTCTCAGTTTCTGAACGCCTCAGTGGCCTTGTGGTAGAGTGTCCGCCCTGAGATTGGAAGGGTGTGGGTTCAAATCCCGGCCGAGTCAGACCAAAGACTCTAAAAATGGGACCCAGTGCCTCCCTGCTGGACACTCAGCACTAAGGAGTTGGACGCCGCCGACGGTTAAACTGGCAAATGGTTCCCGAGCGTGGCTGTGTCTGCAGCTCACCGCTCCCCCAGGGGAGGGGTCTAATGCAGAGAACAAATTTCACACACTTAGGTGTGACAAATAGTGGGACTTAAAAATAAAACTCTTGCTAGTTTTACTTTGAAAACCGGAAGCTTCATCGTCACCAAGATGTTTTTACTTCTGGTGGAAGTACGGCGGCTCTTTGTTTTAGTTCGTAAACTTAAAATCCTACATTAATCTGCATCTCACAGCAAAAATACATCATCTCCAGATGATATTATGATTGTATTTGATCACACTCTACTATATTTATAAAGATCATGAATCAGCGATCTTGGACGTTGCGAATATCCGTACTCTGATTTTCTAGAGCAAATTGCGAATACCCGAGCACCCGGATACTTGTTACAGCGCTAGTTGCTAAAATAGAAGCTAAACTCTAAATTAGCCTAAAAGCCCCAGTAGACAGCAAGATGGCAAAAAACGTAACCGCATTGCTAAAACAGAAGCTAAACACTAAGTCTTTTGAAAATTACTATTATTTAACCTTTTCTTCACCCAGAGAGCCACCATGGAGAGGTCCACAGGTTGCAGACGTCTGTTCTAGATATAATCAGAAGAACATACCATCAGAAGATCCACAGACATGAAGAAGAACCAGACAGAACAGGAGAGACAGAACAGCAGACATGGTTCTGATGGAGAAACCACTTTGGTTCTGGAGAACCTGAACTCACTCCAACGTCTGGATGGAAAGGCAAGTATATTTCTGGTTTACTTGTAAGGCCACACCTTATTTTCATTAGACCGCCCTTTGTTCCCTGTGACTGAAATGCAGTCAAACAAGTTAACAACACTTTCACTTTTGTTCTAGAAAGACTGTATGAAAACATTCCAGCTCATGTATCAGAAACAACAAAAACACCAAGACCAGAATTCTGAACAGACCCAAAGACTACCTGTCTGAAATGGAAGTTTGGAATCATAAAGACGGGATCATCATGGAGGAGTAAAATATGATGTCAGGAGGACGTGACTGGTGACAGTGAACGATCTCTCTTACTGCAGTAACACGTTCCTCATCAGGAAGACTCTTGGCCACATTTTGGGAGGACTATTTGCTCACTACTTTCCCTTTTCCTGAGAGGAATGGTCAAAACAAATCTGAAGTCTGAAATTTGAAGCTCCAATACAATAAAAAAATGGTGTTTCTATCATCTTCTTGAAGCCTTTTTTCCATGATGGAGGACATGTATAAAATCATTTATGATTAAAATACCGTTTCTGATTATTTCCTCATTCAATTTCAGTTGGATCAGAAGCAGATAAAAACGGGGTGTTTGAAAAAGTTCAGATTTGTGATGCAGCAATGTGATTGGCCAGTTTGTGACTTGAATAACTTGCAATAAAGACAATATATCAGGAAAAAAACAAGTATGTTAAAAAGAGGCTCCAGAGCAAGTATAGTTATTCTGAAAACAGAAGGACTGAACAACAGCGGTATAATGTTCAGTAGTAGTCCAAGGAATTATAGCTTTCTGGTACCAGCAGGTACTTCATGATTGGAGGGGGTACATCAGGCTAGTTCTCTGGTATATGCACACTAAAGTTTATTTTTCTTTTTACTTCAATTTTTACAGCAATGGAGGTTTTAGGTTAAATTTCATTAAAAAAAAAAACAATAAATTCAGTCAACAAACTAATCAGCACATTTTTAAATGAAAATACAAAAACAAAATTCCAGGTGAAGTTCCCAGATTCCTTATTTGGGCCACATGTGAAGAGTTTGTGTTAATAGAAGAACATCACAGATCAAGGATGTGATCGTTCTTATCTTGTCATACAGAGATCAGTCTGCCTGTGTGGGTTCGGATTCCAGGCATCCCAAAAATAAGAATGCCTCTCCTGAGAGCACTGCTGTCCATTTGACTTTTTTTTTCCTGGAATTCTACATTTTTTTAATTTTCTGTTGATATTTATTTCAGCTTTTTATTTTGTCTCGTACAGTTTTTCTTGTTGTGTTTGTGAGGATCAATAAAAAGGTTTTAGTGACAAGTTAAATCAAGCTGGATTTCACACTGGAATCTGCTCTCAGGTGTGGGCGTCCACTCTTGGTGGGCTCTCATAACAGCGGTGGGCGGGACTTTCGCAGAGAAATGCAGTTTCCGCAATTCTTTGACAATGCTGGTGGTTGTTGTTGTAAACTCCTGTCGGACCCCATCACACATTAAAATAATCATGTTTCCCCCGTGTTGGATCCATCGAGCGCGGTTAAGTTAGTTTCATATTCGACATTCGTCACACATTCCTCAAACACCTTTGCTAAAAAAACAAACAAAAAAAAAACACAAACAATGTTTTACTAACTGCTGATGACACAATAAACATTTCACATGACTCGTTTTCATCCACGCAACGAGCAGACCACCGGAAACGCCGCTTCACCGAGAGCTCCTCCGGAGCTGCTGCTATAAGGGACCGTCAACAAAGTGCAAGTGAGGGTTTCCCGTAAAACCTCTGACTGGAAATGCTTATAAAAAAAACTGTGGTATTTGACTTGAAAAACAATCTCAGATGTACACATTATAACATTCTGTTTCTAATAATTTATTTCTAGAATAAAGTAAAGGGATTGTTAGTCATTAGCCAACTATCACAAATGTTTTAGTTATGGTGAATAATCACGTGACTTCAATACAATTTGTATAACAGTTGAATAAAAAAACCCAAACAACAACCAACAATCCTCATTCAAGTTATGTACTTTACTATCAAACCACTTTCTTAAATGAAAGACTTTTTGAACCAGTTTGATGAACAATTTACTGTCGTTGCAATCTCCGAAACTTGGTTAACTGAGGAGAAAGAACTATTAAACAAACTGGAGGGTTATAATTTCTTCTTTCAAAATAGATTGAACAAAACAGGGGGTGGGGTTGCCTTGTTTGTTTGCATGGGTTTAAAATATAAAGTTATTCCACATATGTCCGTTACACCCCAATTTGTCTAGGGGTGCGGGGCCTAACATAAAGGTTAAGTAAATGAAATATCTGCAACAAAAACACAAATGTCTCTAATAAAAGTCTAACAATATTTATTTACGAGGGAAAAGAATACCCAAACAATAACTAAAAGTGAAGCAAAAGTCTTCAGGGTGAACCAAGGCCAAAACAACAAACAAAACCCCAACTAACTCAACCCAGGGAGCTTACCTGTAAAAGGAACAGTAAAAGAACAACAAACACTAACCTCCCTGGACTAACAAACAGGAAAAAAGATTTACTAAAGAAAATGGCGGTTCACCCCTACAGCTTCAAATTAACTCACATAAACCCAAAGAACAGAGTGGGACTAAATACAACCACAAAGAAACTACAAAGTGCGCACAAATTAAACAGGTGGAGAAGATCACTGAGCTGCAGTGGAGACTGTTTGCAGCCCAGCTCCCTTCTCGTGGGTTGGGTACCCACATGGTGGTTTTAAAGGGTCCCTCCTTCGGGTTGGACCAATGGGGAGCCACGCCTGAAAGAAATAGACAGAGAAACACACAAAGATTCACAAAACCCAAAGAGGTCCCACTCTGACAAAAATACACAGCCAAATACAGCCACAGCCGTAACATGTCCTTCTCAGTTAAAAATGAAATGGAATGTCTGACCATTGTAATTCAAAGGGAAAGCTTGAAAAATATTCAAATAAGTTGTATTTCTAGAACCCCAGGTGGATGTTTGGATCAGTTCAATAAGAATATTTCTGAGTTGTTTGAAAGAAGAAGTAATAAGCTGAGTTTAGTCTGTGGAGATTTCAATATTGATTTGTTAAAAACTAATGATGATATAAAAACAACAGAATTTGTAAACACCATGTTTAGTTTAGGTTTTTACCCTCGGATATTAAAACCAAGTAGAATAACTTTAAACAGTGCTACACTAATTGATAACATATTTATGAACAAAACTGGATTAAAAACAAAAAGCGGACTTCTTTTGACCGATATTACTGATCATCTTCCTATTTTTGTTGTAATTGAAATTGAAAACAATCAAAATTGAAAAAATGAAACAATGAATAGTAGTTTCAGAGAAAAAACACCTTCAGCAATTGATGATTTGATGCAGTATGACTGGCAAGAAATCTATGTTTTTTTGTTTTTTTTTATATTCATTTTTTATTGAATTTTTCAACAAGTGTTA
>NW_023417014.1:3477-4665 GCF_002922805.2 Oryzias melastigma | reverse complement strand
TTGTGTTAATTGTACAAATGGGAACTACTACACCAATAAACGTGATTACTTTGAAAGGGGTGAAAAGGAAGTTGTTCTGATTTAACACACTGCTTTCTTCCCCTGAGATAGTTCGAGAGACAGTTTTCAGAGACACCAATGTCACTTTTATATTTTGTGCAAAGTTCTTCCCCAATTTTTCATGTAAAGAAAAATGGGCCGGTCTTGACCATTAAACTCCTGGGGTGAAAAGTTGTCCCATTCCGTCTCAGGAAAATCTTCTTAGATCTGCAAGGAAATGAAACTAGGAGCCAATCAGACCGTTCACAGGCTGACCGAACCGCGGTTCTATGGATCCTCAGAGTCCTGGTACACAGAGGGTCTAGACTCCAAAAGAAATGGATAACAGCCATCGCTAGGTATAATTCACAGGACTTCTCATTTGATAGATGGTTCGGTTGATTTTTGGACCGATCCAGTTTCTGAGGATTTGATGCAGACACAATTAACCCTCGTGCTGTCTTATGGGGTCCAGATGACCCACTTCTAATGTAAACATGCCAAGGATAGCACAGGAGTAAAGAAAGTTCTCAAAAACCTGGAAAAACTTTTGGTTCACCTCTGACCAGTAGATAAAAGTAAACAGCAGGTGTAGCACACCATGTATCCAGGTACAGACCCCAGACATGGGGGCGGGGCCATTGATTGTTACCTGTTAGAAGAAGTCCCCAAAATATTGAGAAAGAAACAGATGTTGAGGAGAGTCAGGTGATCACACAAGCAGTGATGTCACATTTTCGTGTTTGTATAGTTTTTCAGTGTGTGTAAAAAACTGCAATAATTCTTGTGTAAGAGTACACCTCAAAGAAGACACACAAATATATACGCAGACACATAAACACAAACATTTACACACCTACATACAGACACATAGACACACATGCACACATACATACAAACACACACAGACACATACACACAGACCCCCCTCCCCCCACCCGACCCCCCCACATACACACACACAGAAACAGACACGCCTATCTCCATATTAGATGCCGTGACAGAAACAGCTGTTGGGAGTTATCAGTTTGACGGGGGTCTTATGTTTCTTTGGGTACGATGGTGAAGCTCATTCCTGCCGCCCCCCCCTTCATTTTTCTGATGGGTCACAGCTCCAACCCCCCCGCGCTCCTCCTCCTCTGATCAGCC
>NW_023417014.1:819-3315 GCF_002922805.2 Oryzias melastigma | reverse complement strand
ATAAGGGAGGTCATGTTTGTAAATGGAGTACTTCTGCGACCAAAGTGATGAACAGAAACTGTTATTGTTAGTATTCATCCTCCAGAATATATTGGAGGGATTTCTTAGTATCTATGTAAGAACCTATGGTTAAATATCACTGGAGTGGGCGTGGTTAATTTAACCTGTTTCTTTTCAATGTTCTTCAGTATTCTTCTGGTTGTTCGTTTTCATCGACTATAATAAGCAATTATTATTATTATTTTTTTTTTTAAACTTGTCCCGTCCAACANAGGTCTGCATCCCATTTGGTTGTTGGAATTGAAATGTTATTATAATAAGCAATTATGACACAGTAACCATGTGGTTCCAAAGTAACTAGGATCCAGATTTTCTGATGATCTACCCATCATGCACTGCACCAACAATAAATGTGCATATAAGAGAACCATAACTACAGTGGAAAGCAGCATACAGTGGAGTATGTCGTCATGTTCATTAAAAATGAGAACTGTATTGTTACCACATTTTCTTAAGGAGACATTAGCATTCTGTTCTTAGATGTGAACATAATGCAGTTAATATTATTAGTTTTATGAACAAAAATGAACAGATTGTTATTTCTTATTATTTACTGTGCTGTGACATTGTTCACCAAATGAATCATAAGAGATTAATAAGAATGAATGTTGTTAGTTTACAGTTTTATGGGAAATATGGCTCAATCAAAACAGATCTAGTCCCATTTGTCTCAGTATAAACTAGATCTAGATACATTCCCTCAACAAACATGCATCTAAAATTGTTCAGAGCCAGAACCGCGTCTTCCTCCTGACTGCAAAGTGAGACTGTCTCAGCAAAGATCCTCAGATCGGATCCCAAACACAGACGTCTCGCTTCGCTGGCTTTCTGGAAGCTGATGCTCATTTCCTTGACACACAAACCGAGAATGAAACCTCAGAAATCCTCCCCACATGCAACAGCTGTGGCTGTAACTGTAGCCTGCAGAATGCTGCTGGCCTCAGTCAGCTGTTTCCTGCCTGGAATTCACTTTGAGGAGGAGCTTCATCGATGTCGGAAACTGTTTACTTCTTACGTCTACCAATTTTAAACTTCTGTCAGTGACAAATAACTTTTTTTATAGTGAGAAAACAGGAAAAAAACGTGAGCCGTGTTCGTGGTTTAGAACAGGGGTCAAACTCCAGGCCTCCAGGTCCTGCTGATTACCTGCACCAGGTAGAAACGTGTAGGACACAGCCCTCGAGGCCTGGATCCTGACACCCCGGGTTCAAGGACTCTAAGGTGGAGCTGGAGGAAGCAGAGATGAAGATGCTGAGGTTTGTGTGGGAGGATCAGGATGGATCAGGAATGGATCCATCAGAGGATCAAATGATGGAAGGACAAAGCAGGGAAGCAGATGGAGAAGTTTGGACACAATGACGGGAACAAAGAAGAAGAACAACAAAGTAGTGGATTGGAGGAGGACGTGTAGATAAATGAGGAGGTGAAGATGGAGGAGGAGGTAAAGATGAAAAAGGAGGTGAAGATAAATGAGGAAGTGAAGATGGAAGAGGAGGTGAAGATAAATGAGGAGGTGAAGATGGAGGAGGTTGTGAAGATGAGGAGGAGATGAAGATGAACAAGGTGGTAAAGATGAAAGAGGAGGTGAAGATAATTGAGGAGGTGAAGATGGAGCAGGTTGTGAAGATGGAGGAGGAGGTGAAGACAGTGGAGGAAGTGAAGATAAATGAGGAGGTGAAGATGGAAGAAGAGCTGAAGATAAATGAGGAGGTGAAGATTGAGGAGGAGGTGAAGATAAATGAGGAGGTGAATATAAATAAGAAAGGTGAAGATTTAGGTGGTAAAGATGACATAAGAGGGGAAGATAAATGAGGAGGTGAAGATGGAGGAGGTTGTGAAGATGAGGAGGAGGTGAAGAAGAAAGAGTAGGTGAAGATATAAAGGAGGTAAAGATGAAAGAGGAGGTGTAGATAAATGAGGAGGTGAAGATGAAAGAGGAGGTGAAGATAAACGAGGAGGTGAAGATGGAGGAGGTTGTGAAGATGAGGAGAAGGTGAAGAAGAAAGAGGAGGTGAAGATGAAAATGAAGGAAAGATGAAAGAGGAGGTGTAGATAAATGAGGAGGTGAAGATGAAGGAGGAGGTGAAGACAGTGGAGGAGGTGAAGTTGGAAGAGGAGGTGAAGATGGAAGAGGAGGTAAAGACATAGGAGGAGGTGAAGGTGGTAGAGGAGGTGAAGACAGAGGAGGAGGTGAAGTTGGAGGAGGAGATGAAGATGAAAGAGGAGGTGAAGATGGAAGAGGAGGTGAGGATAAATAAGGAGGTGAAGATGGAGAAGGTGAAGATAAATGAGGAGGTGAAGATGGAGGAGGAGGTGAAGACAGTGGAGGAGGTAAAGTTGGAAGACGAGGTGAAGATGAAAGAGAAGGTGAAGATAAATGAGGAGGTGAAGATGGAGGAGGTGAAGATAAATGAGGAGGTGAAGATGGAGGTTGTG
>NW_023417014.1:0-741 GCF_002922805.2 Oryzias melastigma | reverse complement strand
GAGGAGGTGAAAATAAATGAGAAGGTGAAGATGGAGGTGGTAAAGATGAAAGAGGAGGTGAAGATAATTGAGGAGGTGAAGATGGAGGAGGTTGTGAAGATGGAGGAGGAGGTGAAGACAGTGGAGGAAGTGAAGATAAATGAGGAGGTGAAGATGGAAGAAGAGCTGAAGATAAATGAGGAGGTGAAGATTGAGGAGGAGGTGAAGATAAATGAGGAGGTGAATATAAATAAGAAAGGTGAAGATTTAGGTGGTAAAGATGACATAAGAGGGGAAGATAAATGAGGAGGTGAAGATGGAGGAGGTTGTGAAGATGCGGAGGAGGTGAAGAAGAAAGAGTAGGTAAAGAAATATAGGAGGTAAAGATGAAAGAGGAGGTGAAGATAAACGAGGAGGTGAAGATGGAGGAGGTTGTGAAGATGAGGAGAAGGTGAAGAAGAAAGAGGAGGTGAAGATGAAAATGAAGGAAAGATGAAAGAGGAGGTGTAGATAAATGAGGAGGTGAAGATGAAGGAGGAGGTGAAGACAGTGGAGGAGGTGAAGTTGGAAGAGGAGGTGAAGATGGAAGAGGAGGTAAAGACATAGGAGGAGGTGAAGGTGGTAGAGGAGGTGAAGACAGAGGAGGAGGTGAAGTTGGAGGAGGAGATGAAGATGAAAGAGGAGGTGAAGATGGAAGAGGAGGTGAGGATAAATAAGGAGGTGAAGATGGAGGAGGTGAAGATAAATGAGGAGGTGAAGATG
>NW_023417013.1:39629-47854 GCF_002922805.2 Oryzias melastigma | reverse complement strand
TTGGAGCTATCCAGCATAGAATTTGAGCCTGGCACCAGCTCAGTTGAGGAACAGTAAGACACTAACAGGTCTAGTTGTCTGCAAGTGGATGCTTCAGAATCAGAGTTAAAAAGGTCAACTTTGGCACGCCTGTTTCAATGGCTGTATTATTAGTCTGAGCATTTTTCAAGCATCCAGTTTTCATCTGCTCCTGATCCAACACAATTTGAATTAAAATTCAGTTTTAATCATGAATTTTTTGTTTAGGTCAGAGGTCTGTAACCTTCAACTCTGAAAGATCCATTTGGGTTGATTTCTCACTAAATAAAACCCAGTAGGAGCTTCAAAGTTTTCATTCACTCTTTAAAAAAAATAAGACAGTGATTTGTATTTATGTTTTTGTTACTACTATGATAAACATAAATTAACTGTTGCTCATTTTGCTGGAATAAAACACAAACGTTTAAAGAAAAAAAGCCTTTTTATAACTTTTGACAGAAGTTCTTTTCAAAATAAAAGACACCTTGTCACATATGATCACCTCAATGGAGAAAAAGTAGTAGTAGTAAGTGTAATGTCAGAAATGAATAAATAAAAATTGTTGATTTCACTGTTGTTGGGGCATCTCAACCAGAAATGTAAATCTAACAAGTGACTCCTGCCATATTTTTCGAACAGTTCAAATTCCTTATTTTTTTCAAAAATAGAAAATTTGCTTAATAATCCGCTGTCCCTTAATGCTGGTTGTGCTTATTGACGTCCATTGATTTTTTTGTGTAGTACAGGACTGGACGCATAAAAATGTGTCAAAATGTTGTAGTTTGACTTTTGATGCATACTGTCCTTCAACTGTTTGTAAATGAGTTAAAGTTTGAGTTTTTTTATTTTTTACCCCTTCACTACTTTCTCACTTCTTATTTTATAGTTAGTTTTTAACATTCAAACTTTTTTTATTTTTATTTTTAAATAAAAATAAGCCACAATGGAAGGGGAAAAGAGCCACATCACACAGCTTTTTTGCTATTTGTTCTGTCTTAGGTCGAATAGGAACATGCGCCGCTATCAACATCAATGTGGGTTACAGCAGCTTAATTGTGTTGATTATGCTATGATGATTACGTCACTTTTTATTTTATGCCTTTGGGAAAAGCAAAGTACATGATCTTACATCTATAGGTCACCTGAGTACTTTTACATAAAAAGGGAAGCATTGAAGGGATAAATTATAGCAAGAAGGAGGACGATCAAGCAAGCCACCTCATGTAAGATTTCACAGTAAGTACATTCATTTTTATTTGTAAAGTTTTTAATTTATCTATTATAACATTTAAGAAGCTACATCCCAATTAAAATAAATAAACCAACATTTCCCCTTTTTCAGATATTTTCCTTCATCAACAAAAGCAGTCAGACGGGATCATCATGTTTTTAAACTTTTCATCTGAGACTTTGCTGACTCTGTCTTCACTGGGCTTTTCATCCATGTATGTTTATCCAGCATTTGTGTTTGGGACGCTTATCTATCTGATTATTGTCTTTTGTAATCTGCTGGTATTAACAACTATTGCTGCAAGTAAAAAGCTACATAAACCCATGTTTATTCTGCTGTTAAATTTACCAATCAGTGACATCCTGGGAGCAACGGCTTTTTTTCCTCACCTTGTTTTTAGCATCGTGACACAGAATAGACTCATCTCCTCTGATGCCTGCCTCACTCAGGCTTTTCTCATTCATTTCTACGGCACGGGAAACATGCTGATTCTGAGTGCGATGGCGTACGACCGATACATGGCTATATGTTCTCCTCTAAAGTACAATGCAATCATGAACTCCAATAACTTAATCAAAATCATTTGTCTAATTTGGTTTCTTAATTTTGCATTGATGTTTACCTTGTTCATGCTACTTGCCCGCTTTAAATTTTGCCGCTCAAATCTTGCAGATTTGTATTGTAACAATCCATCATTGCTTAAGCTGGTTTGCAACGACATCTCACTGAACAACTACTATGGACTTTTTACTATATTTCTTGTCATGGGAGCTCCACTGATATTAATCATGTACACATATGCCCAGATCCTGTTCACATGTGTTATGACCAATAATACAGACGGCAGGAGAAAAGCCATTCAGACCTGTGGCACACATTTAGCTGTTTTTCTTGTCTTGCAAGTCAACACAACTTTCACATTAATCTCTCATCGTTTTGACAGTGCTTCTCCATTCCTGAGAAGGGCTTTGGGAGTCTCTATTTTAATATTTCCACCTTTCTTGGACCCGTTAATATATGGACTGAGAACCAGGGAACTGAAGCAGTGTATGATCATGTTTTTAAAAAGAAGTCTTGGTTTCACAAAATAGTCATTTTATTACAGTTATGCTAAATCGACATACCTTGTTTTTGCTTTGTATGTAAAACACAAAAATAACAATAATGAGAATGGTTTCATTGTTTCTTTTCATGTCAACTGATCACTAAAGCCTTCAAACATGGAAGGTGCTAAATAGGATTTTTCTTTTCAAATGTGACTTTAAAAAAACAAAACATTATTCATGTATACATTCAACTCAAGGATATTCATGAGCTGAAATGTTTGATTTGGCAAAATAAAATGAATAAATCATACAAATGTGTGTGTGTGTGCAAATGAAATACTTTTTTATACAAAGATTTATATTTCAATACTTTTATAAACTGATGTCCCGTTTTTTTAAGACAGCATAAATCTCTTTAAGCAATTTTAAACCCCGTCAGACTTCTCATCGGATTGTGTGACAAACTGTAAAACGTGTGTTGTAAAAATATTGCAGAAACAAACTGACTGACATTTATGCTGAAAGTCTCCCAATTATCACACACTCATGTATATCTTTGTTCCCTATTTTTGAACCCCAGGATGCCAGATGTGGTTGTCATAGTCACCCTTAGCCATTATTAGAGTGTTGATTCATCACAGGTAAAAAAAAAAAAAAAGTTGTGGTTAATTTGTTTAATGTCATTTATATGTATGCTGCAAAGTATTAATAGAAAAACCCTAAAACTAAAATAAATGTTTCTGACACTGTCTGAAGTCATAGTGAACTTTATTGTCAATTACACTTTGTAACTTATTTTTAAAAATGTCATTTTGTCGAACTCCAGATGTGTACCCAGGACAAGATGTGAAATTTCAATAATGGCCTTTAAACACAACATATTGCCATCAACAAGACACAAAATTTGAAATATATCCTGAAATTGCAGCATTATATGATTACATTTATTAGACATGTTCACAAGATATTTTTTATTCATTTGTCTAGTTGTATTGAATCGTAGCTTTTGTGGGATGGTATCGACAGTGTGCACACTGGTGGGTGGTGTCCTTGATGATATTGATGGTTCTTTACAAACAGTGACATTTGTATACAATAGGT
Source organism: Oryzias melastigma (assembly GCF_002922805.2). Taxonomy (NCBI): domain Eukaryota; kingdom Metazoa; phylum Chordata; class Actinopteri; order Beloniformes; family Adrianichthyidae; genus Oryzias; species Oryzias melastigma. The sequence continues at coordinate 44,458 of NW_023417013.1, read as the reverse complement.
CTTGAAAGGTTTTTTGTGATGACTCATAGACTTTTAAGTCCTTACCAATCTCCGAATCTCCCATCCACATTCCAGAGGCGATTTTCTGATTAATTTTGCTCTGCAGAAAATGTCTTGGAAAAACAAGACTTTTTTAAATTTTGTTTTGGCTAAAACTACATAATCCTAATGAAAAAATGGGAATGATTTTACAATAGATGCCAATATATAGATACATAATATAATACCCTGGTTTATCATATTTTGGCACACATTTTGCATTTTCAAATTAATGTGAAATGTTAATTTATAAGCCTATAGACCTCTATAATCTTTTTAACCCCTGTGCTATCCTCAGCATGTTTACATTGGAAGTGGGGTCATCTGGAACCCAAAAGACAGCACATTGAACTCTTTTTTTTTCCCTATACTTTTTTATCTTTACTGGTGTCCATGGCAGACAGAAGACTCAAGCATCCCAACAACATATTACTCTGTGATCTCACACTTTAAGTCCCAATGGTCAACTATCTCCACCTTTGTCATAGGAAGGATCACGCATCAATGCCAGAGTGTGGTCATCTGTACTTCACAAAATAGCACAAGGGTTTTTTAGTGAGACAACTATGAGACCTGCTCTCAGTGCGTGTTGGACTCCGGCAGGACTGCCCTTTATCACCAGTTCTAGCCGCAGCCAGTGACTGGAGGGGTCTGGTTTGGGGACCACAGGATTTCCGCTCTGCTCTTTGCAGATGATGTTATCCCGTTGGCTTCTTTTAAGCATGCATTGGAGCAGTTTGCATCCAAGTGTGAAACGGTTGGGATGAGGATTAGCACCGCCAAGTCTGAAGCCATGGTTCCTGACCAGAGAAAGGTAGTTTGGTGTGTTCCTCCCCCAGGTGGAAGAGTTTAAGTATCTTGAGATCTTGCTCACCAGTGAGGGAAGATCGGAGCCCGAGATCGACAGGCTAATTGGAGCGGCGTCCAACGTTACCCCGGGTTTTCATTGTATATGGTCTAAACTCCGGGGCAGACGCAGGAACGTAACTTAAGAAGTGGCAGAGGCACTCACTGAATCCAGTTCTGTCCGACCGAACTGCCCAGCCTTCTCCGCGCTCCATATCCGTTTCGTTAGCTTCAAATTTTTTGGGAGATGCTGGAGTCAATCCGAGCCAGAACACATTGTTTTATGTTATAATAATGCCCCACTCTAGTCATCATAAAGATGTGTGGACTGGATCCTTGCTGACCATAAGTGAAGTGTGTGTACGACACCAGCACAAACATTACTCCAGTTTGGTCTTTTTTAAAAGTCAGAATATGAGCAAAATTTGTTGGCAATGATTATCTTTAAATTATTTATTTATTTATTCATCTTAAATAAGTTACAGTACGTTAACTGACATGGACAAAAAAAAAAAAAAAGTAATCTATTTAGGGGTCTCAGATTCCAGGCCTCAAGGGCCACCATTCTGCTGGTTGTTGAAATATCCTGCCCTATATCCTGCTCAGTAACTGGTTCAGGTGTGTTTAGCCAATAAGGAGCTTCAATGGCAGGTTAGTTTGGGAAAACATGTCGGATACCAGCCTTTGAGGCGTGTGAACTAATGCCAATGAACATAATTCAATCTAAAATGCATGATTTTTATGACATTTTCAATTGCTGCACAAAGATTTTGGTGGGAGTGCATGGTCTTGTTTTTTTTTAATCCTTTTATTGCCACTAATAGTTAATGTTTCATATTTGTTTTATTCTAACATGTTTTATATTGTATTGTTTTTAAAACTTTTTAAGATTTTAAAAAATGTTAGACAATCTAGCATTATTCTTAATATGATATATAGAAATAATTGTCATTGATATAAGGCCTTTTTTCTTAGAGGAATTTACAATTATTGTTAAAATCTGAGTATCAGAAAAATGTATATCATTATAATGCATATACGTCAAAAATATATAAAAGGAAGTTTTATATAAAAGTTTATTTATTAGGCAACATATTAAGGCTCAAGCAATCCACCAACAGGTTACTCAATGATCTCACACTTTAAGTCCCAAGTGCCAATTGTGTCACTGTATAAAAAAACCTTTTCAAAGTGAGTCAGACAGCAAACTGCCACAGGTGAGAACCCTCTGACTTGAGTTTTTTTTTCTTTCATGATTACACACACTCTACAGTTTTTTTTATTGAAAGTTTTTTTTTTCAATTTCTCCACAGGAACCCGATTATTGTTGAATAAACTTTTGTTTCAGGTAAAGATTACTCATCTGTAGCCACTTGAAGCCATTTTTCTCTAAGAAGAAGAGACTGCATGATCATGCTGTCAAACTCTTCACCAGTGGACATATTGTCATTGTCATCTCTGGAAGTTCAATCTAAATATATTTATCCATCATTTATATTTGGAACTCTTCTTTATCTGATTATTGTCTTTTTCAATCTGCTGGTATTGCTAACCATCATTGTGAGTAAAAAGCTCCACAAACCCATGTTTATTCTGCTGTTAAATCTGCCCATCAGTGACATTGTGGGTGCAACGGCCCTTTTCCCTCACTTTCTTTTCAGCATCATCACTGAGAACAGACACATTCCTACCAAGGCGTGCCTCACGCAGGCTCTTTTCATTCATATCTACGGCACAGGAAACATGATGATTCTGAGTGCGATGGCGTTTGACAGATATGTGGCTATATGTCGTCCTTTAAACTATCATTCAATACTGACATCCAAGAATTTAATTACAATTATTTTTTTGGTATGGTTTCTTAATGTGTCAATGATATTCTCCTTGTTCATGCTATTAACTCAATACAAAATTTGCAGGGCAGATGTTGTGGATTTGTTTTGTAACTATCCCTCAGTGCTGAAGCTAGTATGTGGTTATTTGACTTGGCACAATTATTACGGGATATTTACTAATATAATTATATTGGGATGCCCATTGATGATTATAGTGTTCACCTATATACAGATCTTGGTCACGTGTATAAAGACAAATAACCCAGATGGCAGGAGAAAGGCCCTTCAAACATGCTGTACACATGTGCTTGTTTTTCTTGTGTTGCAGATCAACACAAACGCTACATACATCCTTCATCGAAGTCAAAGTCAACTAACACTTCTGAGAAAGGCCTTTGGAATGTCTGTTGTCATTTTTCCCCCCTTTTTGGACCCCTTAATTTATGGACTGAATACCAGAGAATTGAGACAATGTATAGTAATGTTTCTGCGAAGAAATGTGGGTTCTATGAAGTAGGCAATTTTTATGTCTTTTCTGTTTTTTGTGTCAGTGATTTTGACCACCTACTCCTTTACACAGTGACTTTATATGCTATAAAACATTTGACCAAAAGTTTTTCTTTGCTGAATTGCAGATATCGTAACTTTAAATAACAAATGATAAGAAAATTCTAGTAGCCAAATGTCTCCATCAGTGTCTAGATTCAAACTCTGGAATGGCCTAGGGACCTAGCTTAAACAATGTGCAAACATAAACCATTTCAAACAAATATTTAACAAAATGGTGCTGTAAAAATAAAAAATAAAAATAAAAAAACGGTGTAGTTCCATTCACTATAACTTGTGTTGTGCAAATGTGAAATTCTTTGATGTGTTTGTGTGTGCTTGTGTGTTTATACACACATTTTATTATTTTATGGAAAATTAATGTTAGCACTGAGAAAATCAGATATCAATATGTGCTCAGTGATCTTAGCATAAATACGTCTTCAACAGTTATAGATACTTTAGGGGTGAGAATTAAAGAAAGTCTTTCTTCATCCCACTTTGTTTTCATGTTGGTAAAATAATGTATGTGATAATAGAAAAAGTGCATTATTGACACACAAGTGTTGAAATGTATATCTACTGGTTATATGTGTATTTTGTATGGGTATAAGTATATATGTGTGCTCAAGCTAAAAATAAATTAAGAAAAAAACTGCGTTTTCTATGTAGAACTTGAAAATGGTCATAGAAACCTTTGTCACCATATTTTTGAATAAGTTATCACATGAAATGGTTTGTGATTATTAGGATTATTATGATTTATTGGAAACAGTGTAGTTACAAAATAGTTTTTTTTGTTTCAACATTTCTAGAATTTCAATAACGTTTTGCCCATATGTGTAATGGAAACGCAGCCAATGAGGCTCTTTTGATAACCCTTGATGGAGCTGGATATTGTCGATAAACAAGCTCAAATCTCTAGAAAATTATACGTTTTATTCATTTCTATGGTCTGCAAAATTATTGGTGCCTGGAAAACGCAGTTCATGATACTAAAAAAGGACCTCTGCTCTCTGGGTTCTACTGAGAAATTAAGACCATGGATAATAATAAGAAACAATCCAACCAGTTTTGACACGACATAGCTTTTATTTACTGAATCTGTAGCATTCATTTTCTTGACCGCTTTGTCCCTTTTGGGGTCGCGGGGCGCCGGAGCCTATCCCGGCTACTGATGGGCGAAGGCGGGGTACACCCTGGACAGGTCGCCAGTCTGTCACAGGGCCTCAATCACACACATCCACTCTCACATTCACACCTAGGGGCAATTTAGAGTCACCAATCAACCTATGAAGCATGTTTTTGGACGGTGGGAGGAAGCCGGAGTCCCCGGTGAAAACCCACACATGCACGGGGAGAACATGCAAACTCCACACAGAAAGGTCCCAGAACCGGGGCCTTCTCGCTGTGAGGCGAGAGCGCTAACCACTGCGCCACCGTGCAGCCTGAATCTGTAGCACACAGTAGTAAATTGCAAAACTAGGACTAATGGCATCTTAATACTCACTTTTCTAATTATGTTTTCTTTAAAAGTTAAATTACTATATATATATATATATA
>NW_023417013.1:36559-39516 GCF_002922805.2 Oryzias melastigma | reverse complement strand
CAAAGTCAAATGGACGGAGGGCCAAATAAAACATTTTGCTACAAGTCGAGGGCCGGACTGTCCAAATGTTCATTGAAATCAAAATTGGACCAACTGAAAACCTAACAAATATATTACGATTAGATAAATAAAGCAACATTTTCTTATGACAGTCAGTATTTTTTAATTTTCAACAGGCTGACACAAAAGACAAATATGTCAACACAAAAACACCTCATAACATGAGCATTAAATGAACTAAGTGGTATTATTCAAGGCACCATCAGCTATATTTTCTCATTTAGCAAAAGTGGGCTGAATTTAAGCAACTTCAAAGAAATAAATAATATCAGCAATTTTCTGCCAGTCTTTGCACTGATATATATATATATATATATATATATATATATATATATATATATATATTGCATTGAAATACAATAAAATAAAGAATCTTTGAACCAGAAACAAAACTTTCTTCATGGAAAAGTCATATGTGCAGTGTAAACAAATATTTCACTTTTGAATTTTAACAGTATACTAAAAATATATTACTGCACAGTAATGTTCACTTTTTTGAGGCTGATGATACTTGGTGGTGTCTCATCTTTTCTACAAACTTATCAATGTTCGGGGTCAGGCTCTGAGCTGAGGAAATCCTCAGAACTGAGTGAAGGTGTTCAGCAGTAAGTCGACTTCTGTGTGAGGTTTTGTTCAGCTTCATTAATGAAAAAAGTTGTTTGTCCACACGTAGCCGGGTATCTGCTAAAACGAACATATTTCTATACACAAAACCGGAGGTTTCAGTCACTGAAAACGGTGCTTTTGGAAAACTCCGGCTAAAGTGAAGATTTTGGAAAACTCCGGTTCTGCGTGTGGACATGAATAAACGGTGATTTACGTTTTTAAACGTCACTTTTTGCGACAATTAATGCATACACGTCAGTAGTAGCTGCGTTTCCATTACACATTTGCGCAAAACTTTATCGAAATTCTAGGAATTTTGAAAAAAAAAACAATGTTTCGAAATGACCCCGTTTCCATTAAATCATCATTTTGAGATAAAGCACAAACCAACTCACGCGATAAGTCATTAAAGACAAGACGATGAATGAGAACAAGTGTTTTTTTTTATTTGATTCACTAAAAAAGGAGATTGCGGTGACGTCACAGCTCTGTCTGGAGAGCGCGTGTCGCGCAGAGTCTATTGACAGTCTCAGGTGCGAAACCTGTCCAGCGGTTTTAAAAAAAAAATCATTCCAGCAAATAAGCTGCTGGACCTTTTTCTGTTTAAAATCGCGACGAGATTCATTTAAGTTTCTGTCCCAGCACTCGTGCTTTTCCTCAAACGAGACTTCAGCATCTTCAGACTCCAAGTTGCAGAAGTGTAGCTGCAGATGAAGCCGTGAGCTGTTCGATCTCTCCTGCCGCCCGCGTGTTGCGCTCAGGACAGACACACAAAGAGGCGCATCTATTTCGAAAAAAGTGTTCCCAAAACAGTTTTGCGAAAAATGTCTGTTTCGATACGCCCCAAATGCCACCTACTGTAAGCGCATAAACTTTTTTTCGAAAAATGCGAGTTTTTTCGAAATTGCGGTGTTTCCATTAGGAGGATTTATTATCGAAATTCCAATTTGCCACTGTCAACTACTGTTCTGAAAAGCTCATAACCGCGTCCAAGAGCGCAAGTATGCGGGGACATGTGGATGGAGTTATTTTTAAAACGATCACGTGTGGACGCAACACTTTTTGTAAAACGGAGGTCAGCAGATATGCGTTTGTAGAAATACCCGCCTACGTGTGGACATGGCCTCATCAGTGTCCACCTTCCGTTTTGCCATTGTTGATGGGTAGGCTTGTTGCTGTTATGCTAATGACTGCTAATAAATAAGGAAATGAAGCTGCCTTCCGCTCGGTGCGTCACCGTTGCATTATGGGAAATGTAGTTGTGCGTACATTATATCTGCTAGCTTGCAGCAGCTCGCGGGCCGGATCTAATAATAAATTAATATCATCACGCGGGCCAAATAAAACCCACTCGCGGGCCTGATTTTGCCCGCGGGCCTTGGCTTTGACATATGTGCTGTAGATCGATCGATAGAATACTTTTTGACAAAGGCTTGTAATTTGAGACTTCTACAGATATGCTATTTTTTGAAGATAACATAAACCTCTTTAACCCTAACCTCCAGATCTGCTGCAGTGACATGACGGTTGAACCTCTCCTTGTTCCTCCTAGTGACTTTGGCAGAGTTGTTGAGGGCACGTCTATTTTCCTCCAGTTGGGAGGTCAGTTTATGGACATGATTCTTATAGGAGTGTTTGGTCCTCCTCTAAGGGTAGTACAAAAGCAAGTGTTACGTCCCCAATGGGCAAACCCGCCCCGAGAAAGAATGAAGGGGACAGTTTATTGAATAAATAAAACTATTACCTGAAACAAAAGAGAGAACACAATAAAAATAATTTAGCTCAAATAAAAGAAAAAAAAAACAAAAGGAATTGGAACCATGTCCAAACATAAATACGTCACGAAGACTGCTGACCCAGCTATGTTGACCATCGGAGTCTACAGCTCCCTGTTAATGGCTGCCTAACCAAATTTACCAAAAGAAACCAAATAAACAAAGCCTGCACATCGAGACTACCAAGGTACAACCCCAAACCAATATAAAAGAACCCAGCAGTCTAGGACTGCTGAGGACAAGGAGGGGAATAAGAATGAAACAAACCATCCATCCATCCATCCATTTTCTTGACCGCTGTGTCCCTTTCGGGGTCGCGGGGGTGCCGGAGCCTATCCCGGCTACTGAAGGGCGAAGGCAGGGTACACCCTGGACAGGTCGCCAGTCCGTCGCAGGGCTGAAACAAACCAGTACAACCAAAAACAAAACCACAAACCTTGCTGCCTTGCTCTGCACCATGCCTTTCTGCTCTGGTGAGCTCTCCTCTGTCTTAAAAATACCTGGCAGGTGCTGATT
>NW_023417013.1:14301-33903 GCF_002922805.2 Oryzias melastigma | reverse complement strand
ACTGAAAAAAAATCCTTAAGTTTATCCATATTTATCCAAACTGAACACCAACTGTTCACCCGCTGAAGCTTAACGGCGGATGGATGATGCAACAGACTAGAAGAAATCAACCTTCTGGAGTCAACCAATCAGCTTTCCTCCAGAAAGGAATTTGAACCAGACATCCAAAAAAAAAATACAGATGCACTGAAACAATTTGGTGAAGAGGAATTCTTCATAATACCCTCTGATGTTCTGGAGGTCTGATCTGCATCAACAGGAAGTGTTTGGTTGAGGTTCCTGCTGTCAAAGTCGAATGAGGTGTTCTAAAGGTTAAAATACGTTTAAAATCTGCACTGTGGAGGCTTTCATGTTGAGCTTTATAAAAACGTGTAAATACGTCTGTGTGGGATTTGATTTTATCATAAAAACAAATTATTTAAAAAAAAAGAGAGATAACATGTAGGAAATTGGTACTTTGCGATGAAAAAAATGTAATTGTTTTTTTAACCGATTTGGATCAATTGGATGTGATCTGAAGTATTTGAGACCTCCGTGTGTGAACACCTCCTGACAGCTCGTGCATCTTCTCTGCTCCGTTATGGCGTGGCTCCGCCCACACCTTATAGAAAACTACAGTGACTCCAGCCTTCAGCACAGACAGTTCTGAGGTCAGAGCTTCCCAAGCCTAAGAAGACATTCTTAGGCTTGGGAAGCTCTGACCTCCCCAGCTTCTACCACATGGGGGACGAAGCAGAGCTTTACGGTAACTCCTCCTCTTCTCAAGCAGAGGAGGACCTCCTCGAGAAACTGTGGCTTCTTTGTGAAACTGTAGACTGTGGGAAACAGTCTCAACCTTACAACCTCCACAGTGCTGAGGAGGAGGAGCAGAGCATCTCCTCTGTCAGACTTATCTTCACGTAAACAGTCGACCCCCCCTCCAATCAGCGCTGCACAGCTGGAGATGCCGGGCTAACATGTGAGCTGCAGAGATCTTCGTCCTCCAGCTGGACTAACCTCAGCCGGCAGGAATCTGATCTCCATCAGGCTTCCCGCTGCTGCCAAAGCATCTGTGAGGGACCAGAGGAAACGAGCCTTCTTCTATTAGCTGTGAAGAAGTCAAGATTTAGGAGCAAATTTCTCCCTCGAACCTCACAAATCAAAGCTTGATCAGAATGTTGAAGTTCTGCTGAATGTAAGAGAGACAGAGAAATGATCCGGGATCAAAGCACTTCAGGAGGACCCGACACAGAAACTCAAAGTGTCAGATTCTGTTTATTTCTGCAATTAGTTTAACTAAATAAAGGGAAAAATCCTCTGAGACTCCAACAACAACCAACCAAAAAGCTCAAATTCCAACAAGGAAGCTGGCAAACATTTCAAATCATTTTGGAAACTCCACTTGTATTTGTCATTGCAACCTGAGGCTTTGACCCTCCATTGTGGCTCTTTTGGTTGAAGAAAATTGAAATGTTTTTCCATTTTAAAAAGTAGCCTATTTTCTGACTGTGATGCCCATCAATCAAAGTAAAACAGTCAAACTTTATTCAAGTCATTTACAATCATTTGAAGAATAGTACGTATCCCTCCACCAATCAAGCGCTACAACTTCGTTAGTCGCACTAAAACATTTGGACAGAGGACCGGGTACCACCAAATTCAAGGTCTGTAAGCACAACCAGGATTCACACACGCCGGATTAGAAAGCGGATTGTTTCGAAGGTTTTAATTGTGGCATATAGTCCAAAAAACACAGTAAGGGTCACTAATTAGCTCAGAATTATTTCCACACATGAATTTCCACAAAAAACTATAAAATACACTGTATATGGATGTTTTGCTTTAATTACAGCCAACATTAAAGTACCTAATACAATATTTGTTGCTATGAAATGATCCCGTGTCTTTTATTTTGAAAGGGAGTCATGTCAAAAGTTATAACCAATTTCATATTTAGAAAAAAATGCTGTTATTCTTGTAATGTTTAGGTTTTATTCATGCACAAAAACAATCATTTGTTGATTTTTATCATAATAGTAAAAATAACAAATACAAAGGAGTGTCTTATTTTTGTAAGACTTTGTGGCTCCCGCTGAGTTGTGGTTGAGAAGTCGACCCGATTGGCTCTTTTTTATGTAGAAGGTTGCAGACCTCTGGTGTAGATGCACGTTTGTGTAGATGTGTTTTTATTTATGTGTGCTTGTTTACATGTTAGCACATTAATTTCTGTGTGACAGGGATACAGAGGAGGAGCTGCTGCTGGTTCCAAAGAAATGAAACAGGAAGTCCTGGTGGCGGTGATGTCACCACTCGGCATCCTGATCCGAAGCCTCTGAACTCACACTCAGGCCTTTTCCCTAAGAGGATTTGGAGTCTGGGGGGCAAGTGGGGCAAAGCTGTGAGGTGGGGGGGGGGACTAGGAGGTGGTGTCGGTGGGGCATCATTAAGAAGCAGATAACAAAGAAGAAGGTGAATGATGTCAGGGAGAGACAGCGGGGCATGATGGGAGCTGAGCGGCAGGTGGCGACCTCTGATCCCATTACAGAGGCTTAATCCTCAGCTGTGTATGTCAGGGCGAGGAAGAGGACGACGACAGCTCCTGTTGCCTCACAGGTCCGATCCAGAGGTGGTGAGGAGCGCCCCAGGTACCATGACTGGAGGCTGCAAGTAAGCCACGCCCACAATCCTTAACCAACTTAACCCTTTTAAGCTACAGTGTTTATGTTCTTTGATTTACTGTAACTTTTCAACCGTAAACACAATCAACGTCATTCCAGCAGATTCTGAAGGAGAAAAGCGGCTAATCTCCTTCAGAATCTGCTGGAATGACGTTAATGGTGTCCACGGTTGAAAAGTTACAGCATGTTAAAGATTTTGTGTTTACACCGGCAACGCCTAAGGTGTTAAAGGGTTAACCTGCTCAGGTAAAGGTGTTGTTCCTATCCTAAAACAGTAAAAAACTATCAAAAATGCGATGAAAGAAGAATCTCCTCTGAAATGCTGCAGTGTTTTTCTGCTCCTCGGTGACTCTTCCTGGGAACTGTGCGTTCTCCTCGGTTAATAATTAAAAGGCGGTTATAAAAAGTGAGGAAGAGCTTCGGCTGATGAATCTGTGATGACTCCAGGAGCACAGAAGCCTGACGACAAGCTCCAGTGGAGGACCTCCTCACAGTAGTGATGTTGTAACCACGACGCACCCTCCATCCTCCCTTTGAGGATGAAGGATGGAGGAGTCAGCGAAACAAACCCTAATCCTCATCCTCGGTGCAGGAATGTGGCTCCCGTTACACACCAGGAGGAGTCCACACAGAGCGGACTTTATGTCCCCCTGCAGGTTCCAGTTTGATGCTCCCACCGGGTTCGGTTTCACAGTCACAGGTGCAGCACTGTGTGCGCCCTGAGAACCCAACAGCCCGACCGAAGCTCCCGGAAGTTTTTGAACTCCAAGAGGCAGATGTGTGAGATCAAAAGCGCGTGCATTTGGGAGCGAACAGATGGCAGAATGCATTAAAGCAGATTAGCACGGGGCGGCGTGCACGCGCCTCTACTGGAGGCGGGGCAAAACACCTGGAGGTCAGGTGGAGCTCTGCGACACCAAGCATGCTTTCAGGGTGGAGAAATCTTGGCTCCTTAAACCCCTCCTTCAGAACGTCAAAAACAGGCATGATGGACCACAAAAGTACTACCAGAATTTTGTCACATTTTGCAACAAATTTGTCAGCAAAAAAGTATGTGTTCAACATAAAATTCTCCTAAATATTTGACCAGATTTTTCTCTTTTTTCGATCTGGAGTCGCAAAAACTTTATGGGATTAAAACTCTGTGAAGGCTTTTAAATGCAGGAAATTGTCATTTAAAAATGTATTAAAAATGTATTAATTTCATTTATTTAATCAAATAATCAAAAATTCCAAAAGTGGATGAAGATTGTGACCTGCCCAGCGTATTTTCAACATCACAAATATCTTTTTTTTCAAACTCCTATTTTTCGTCTGCTACTGATTCACAGTGATTTGAATAAAGAAATACTCAAAAATGCCATTTTAAGCTTAATTTTCTCTATAAATGCCCTCTATCATCATAAAAATGCCACAAGAACATCCTAAAAACACCAAAAACATCATCAGAACTGGTCTTTAAATGATAAAAAGCACCCCTTAAAAGTTAAGGTAATTACTTCAATCAATATTTGCTTTTACTTATAAAAATGTGAATATTTTTTTCATTAAATCCAAAAATGTTCTTAATTCTTTTAGGATGAAATCACATCTCTTATGATGCGTCTCAGAGTTTCACACGCTCCCCCTCCACAGCTGTGCTTCCTCTCCTGGGTTCAAAGCGTGTTTCCATAAAGCCATGAAACAACATCAGCAGCAACAATCGTCCCACGTCGTTTTATGTTTTGTTTGTTTGACCTGAAAAACTTCACCCAGTTCCACGCGGACCAATCGGCTCCTGTCGGGAGGCCCGGAACCATCTCAGACTCAGCGGGAACTTCTGAAAAGCTTTTATTGTGAAGGAGAAAAAAACAAACAAACTGCATCTTTGAAGACAATTTATCAGAATGCGAGTTCTGTTTTCAGTAGGTCAACAAATAAAATGAATTAAACTATTTTAATCTGAGCTAAATTGATATTTACAGTGAATTTCTTTGTAGCAAATTAAAAAAACTACAGATTGTGTTTCGTTTTCCATCACTTTCCTTTTGTGTTTTCATTTTAACTGTCTGAGCTGTGAAAAAAAGTCCAGCTTTTACCTCCACATGACTGATTTTTATTCTTTTCCACCAATAATCTTCAAACCTACTGTCACATTTCTGAGAGCAAACTTGTGTCAATGCAAACTTCGCTGATAAAAATCTTCCTTTTTCAGCTGTCAGATCCTGTCAGAGAAACATGAATGTTCTCTTTGCAAAGAGTTCTTCATCCGACCCCCTCCCAAAACCGGTTTTAGTTCCCACACTTCAGCAGCTGCCTGAATGAAGCCACCGTTGGGCGCCAAGTGATGCGGCTGAAGTGGAGAAAAGCCGTTTTTTGAGTCTGTCAGCAGAATGAGCAGCAGACACACACGTGCACATGGCTGCCATACACAATAACATCCATTTGAATAACCACTTAGTGTCAATGGATTATTCCAGGAAGCACCGACTCAAAAAAATAGACTTTGGTGCAGAAAAGCAGCAAAGTTTAGCACCATCCCAAACATTGCGGTTAATCCCACAACATCTGTCTTTAACTTTGAAATAATGGTCTATGTTTCGTTCAGCTCACGTTGATTGCTGATTGTTGCCCTGGTTCTGTGCGCTTTCGAGAAAGGAGTAAATTAAACATTTTCTTTTATTTTAGTGATTATGGTTTCAAATTTAAAAATAAAATACTTGTGATTTTTTACTACTTTTGAAGCCAGGTTCTGTCCGCGGAACAACACAACGTCACGCTTAAAGGGACGTTTAAACACAAAATCTTCAACATACTGTAGCTTTAACACGATGAACGTAATTCCGGGGAGATTCTGAAGGAGAAAAGCGGCTGCTGGACAGCTAACTGCTGGCGGGAAAGCAGAGCGGGCCCCACTGCCCATGGACCAGAAGCCTGGGTTGTAGACCTCACTAGATCTGCCGGGCGCCTGGACAGCAGTGATCGCTATCAGCTCTGCCAGAGCCTTAGCAGCGGAACTCACCAGCTCGCTAAGCTATCCACCTGGCGGCTCGCTAGCGTAGCTCAATGAGCTGGCGATCTGTCCAGTGTGTATCCCGCCTTTGCCCAACAGCAACTGGGACAGTTTCTGGGAACCTAGCGTTCAAAATTGATGGAAGTTCATGACGAAAATCCTTGCATTGAGCGGCCATCTTGAATGTTTATTCCTACCCTTTGAAAACATTACGTGCCCAAAGCTGAGTCTCTGATTGGTTGACGTGCTGCGTCAAGCTCGCCACGCCGTGCCTGCCGCTGAAACGGTGCAGCGGCAGATTGCATCTTCACATTGACATCGAGTGTGTGTACTGGGCGTGTAGGTGATACGCAAGTGCCTGCAGAACACCCACAAAAATAAACTCATTTTTAACGGTCAAGTTGAGCACCAAGAGCCCAGACTTATTACTTGAACAGCATTAACAGAGAGTGCACAGTGTTTTGGAGAGACCTGAAAAAACCTGTACTACAACATAGTGCTGCCACAGACGATTATTTTAATAGTTGCCTAATCACAGATTATTATTTCTGATTAGTCGACTAATCAGATAACACGCAAAATGGATGTAAAACACATATCTTAACCATCATCAGCTTTGAACTAACTACAAACTAGATATATTTACACTAGCATTATCTGCGATGATGCTAGTGTGAATGTTGTAAGCTAAATTTGTCAGCTGAAGATGCTGAAATTGATAGCTAAAATTGCTGAAGCTGATAGCAGCTAAAATATTAGTTAGATGACAAATTAGCCCAAAAAAAACCAAAAAAAAAATGGGCTAAAATAGCTAAAACAGCTAGCATGCTGCTAAAATATTAGTTAAACTCCAACTTAGCCTAAATAACCATAATTAATGCCAAAATAGTCAGAAAGCTATAAGAATGCTATTATAACTTTCAACTTTACCACACTCTGACTCCATATAATGCAAAGTAACGACTAATTGACTATTAAATTAGTCGCCGACTATTTTAATAGTCGATTAGTCGACTAATCGGGGCAGCCCTACTACAACACCTGTGTCTCACCCACTGTACCCTTACCTACACTAGTGTGTTAAGTGTTGGGTATGACCTGTAGCCCACAGCGTGCCCACAGAGCCAAGAAGACTACAAGAGATCACTGAGATCATCTAGAGGTCGTCAAAGAACCAGAACGACAAAAGACTCAACTTTGTTCAAGAAGATATCCTTATGTAAAGAATAAAGTTCAAAGTAAAATGAAAGTCTATTTCCTGGTAAGAACTGAAGTAAAATCCTGATCTTCTCTAGTCAAAGCAGCTTGACTGAGCTGGTCAACACCACTTTTACCAAAGGTGGACCGACGTGGCTCAGATCCAGGTCCTGGCTCGTTTTCTCTGTGTTTTCAGCCTCCTACAAAAGCAAGCACGTCTCACCCTGAATATTCATGGAGAACCCCCTTTTTTCCCCTCTGGGGCTCTCTGAGAGGAAAAACCATGTTCCCCGAGTGCATGTCCTCTTCATCAGACCTTCATCTTCTTAAGGTCCGAACAAAGGAAGTCAAACCGGTCGTAGACAACTTCTAGGTCAAGGGTCAGTGATGGACCAAAGAGGTCTAAGGATGTTTACTGCAACCTGATCTTTGTAGATTTTCTGATCTTCTGCTTCTTCTCACTACCAACACCAACAATGAACACAAAGGAGCTCAGATGAACACTTTAACACCAGAGATCTCACCAGTGACACCTAAATAAAACAAACGGTAAATTTTCGACCGTAAACTTAATCATTGTGACGCGAAGAAAAGCAGCTTTGAAACCAACACAATAAGTACAATCAGCTAATGTGTTAATTGTGTAGACATTTAACTAATGAAGGTCCTTGAGATGCACAACCCCACCACCTACTTTTAGGCAATAAGAACACTTTAAAAATATTGCCAACACTAAGAAAGTCATCGGGGAGAATTGTCAAACATAGAACTGCTCAAGTTTTAACAAATATCGTCCAGACAAAGAAGAAAAGGTTTTTACAGCATTTGCAAGGAAAAACTTTTTCACTTTCTGGAGGTAAAAGTGAAAAAAGTACACAAAAATTAACAGATTTCTACTCCAGTGGCTTCTTTCTTTTCCGTCATCTTAGCAACAAATTTTAAGACTGAAAGGTCGGCGCTTTCTTGCATCCTCTTCCACTTCAGAGACGCAGGAGGAATATAAACACCTCCTCTTCGCTTATCCTCAGGGTTTACATTGAATGAGTCTCTAAGGACAGAAAAAAAGGCGGGGCCAATCAAAGTCCCCCAGCTCCCCCTTCCTCGTGAGCTACTTAGTAACCGTGTTGGTGGTGCACGGCCTCCGATCTGTTTTCTCTTGTGCGAGCTGCTGGTCTTCAGAGAGCCTGCCAGAGAAACAGCCTGTGAGGAGGAGGAGGAGGAGGAGGAGGAGGAGGAGGAAGAGGAGGAGTTCTCTACGTCCAAACTCCAACACAATGTGGGGGCGATGAAGCAACCACATTTTTATTGGTGGAAAAATGGAAACACCCAGCCACTTCTCCCATCTCCCCGCCTCTTTTCAGGCTCTCTAGAATCAACAGAGGAACCGACTCCACACAAGAAAACTGGGTCCAGATCAGCTCAAGATGCATACCACACCATAATCCTACCCCCACACCTAAACTTGTCACCATTCAATCAAAAAAGTAACGATCTCCTGCAAACCCCCAAAGTCTTCCATGAACGGTAGGCTTTAGCGATGGTACATGCTGTCCATCGTCGGGTGTCTGGTCATTAGTTTGTATGCGCCTAGGCCACCGCCCACACTAAAAAGTCAGTTTTTGTGCGTCCATAACAATGACTGCACTACACGTGTCAAATAATGATTGTGTCCGAATTCCCCTCGCAATCACTATATACTGCGGTCGCCATTTTTAGTGTTGTCCAAATCTACTAATTCCAAATGGAGTTCACTCGAAATTTCCCAGAAGTCTTTGCGAAAAACTAGCGTACGTTGATGGTCACTAGTTTAGCGGATATAGACCACAATGCATTGCAGTGGAACAATTTCGAACAAAAAAACATGTTTAAATACAATATTCGAATAAACCATCCACATTTTCACCATCAGAACACAGTGGAGTCATAGATAAAGGCTGTGAAATTGTCGTTTTTATTCAATTCTCACTTCGTGAAATTGGTGACGTCATATCCGGTTTTTAGAAAAATTAAAGAAAAGTAGTTTAAAATCCAGTGCACTATATAGTCCTGCACTAATAGTAGTTGGGGGGGGGGGGATTCGGAAATAACCAATGGGTTAGCACACGTCTCAAAGTCAAAGCCCGGGGGCCTTCAGGTAATTATATTCGGCCCTCAAGATAATTTTATTTTTTTGTTATTGATGTATCGATGTTATCTTGCTCTTAATTCTAACTTGTATAATTTTGACAAAATATATTTTTATGGAGAGTAAAATATTGAGAGTTATATAAGTTAATTTATTCATGAATAATATTTTTACCTGTTTATATTCATAGTAATGTTAAAATTTTAGGTTTTTAAAGTTTTGAAAATGCAGTTTTCGTCTGTGACCTAAGGTGTGTTTTGGATTCTGCCCCCCTGTGCGATTGACTTTGACCCCCTGGGTTAGCCTCATTTGGGCGGTCCTTGCTGATGACGGTAGTAGAATAAGCATAGTCAAGAGGTGTGTTGTTGATTTGTGTATTTAACACTTTGTTTTTGCCTGTTTTTACAACCTCAACTGCTTTGTTCAGTAAAATAGAGGTTCTTCATGATTCATCTTTGGCAGATGTGATGGTACCAAACAACCGTCCTTCTGATTGGCTAAAGAGAGTCAGCATTGCTCCAATAGCTGCCACTCATGGGTTCACGTATGTAAAGCAGCACGAAGCGCCGTTTTATAAAGGTTCAAGTTGATGAAAACTGTTTTGAGAACAATCCTGTTCAGGACATTTTCTGAAAACAGACTCAATTTGTTTTCCTTTGCATTTCAAACCAGAGCTTTAGCTCCAGGTTTGACTACCGGAACTCTGCTTTGTTGACGCAATAATCATAATTCCAACAGATTCTGAAGCAGAGAAAAGCAGCTTTTAAAAGTCTAATTAGTTGTCACGCACATTGGTGTGTGAAGTTTCTTCTCTGCATTTGACCTATCCCCCGGGGGAGCGGTAAGCTGCAGACACAGCGGCTCTCGGTAAACTATTTGGTGATTTAACCTCCAATCCAGCCCCTTAATGCTGAATGTCAAGCAGGGAGGCAATGAGTGTTTGGTATGACTCGACCTGGATTTGAGCTCACCACCTTCCAGTCTCAGGGTTGACACTCAACCACAAGGCCACCGAGCTGGTTATTATATTGTTTGGATGCACCTGGTTGCCCATGGAAACCCATTCTATGAATCTCTCTGCACTGTTTTGAGTTGATCTGGTTAACTTCTAGCTAATTAAAGTTCAATTTTTCTCCGCTAAAGATGAGCACAAAATAAACTTTCTCAGCTAAAGACCAAAATCAAACTTTAACCTGACTTGTGATCCAAGCTCTGATGGTCAACCGGAGCAGGACGGAGACTGCTGCTCCATCTGAAGATGTAGAACATTAAGGAACTTTCTGAATTTAACTTATACAAACCAAATCTTTTCATGTTGCTTTTGTTCATTGCACTTTATTGCATAGTTTTTAAGTATGTGTTGTAAATAGCTGTTTTGGGATATTATTGCTACCTCTTTCTCGCCTGAGCTTTAAAGTAGGTAATACTACCCAAAAGTAACTAGAAAAGTAAATAGATAACTGCAAATATTCTATTGATATAATGACAAAGGAGGGAAAAAAACTGCTTTTTATTTGTTGGGATTTTTTAATTACAGCTGTGCCCTTTCTTGCTCATTTGCACAAAAAACAAAATAATTTATCAGTTTATTCATCGCTATAATCACTTATAAAGTGTTAAAATAGGTTTTGAATGTATTTTAATGCAGCAGTCTAAAACTGGTTTAATGTCAGACAATATTTTCATGAACCCGCATGTACAAAGCTGAAGTTGGCTTCCAAATTTTTTAGCTCCAGGGTTCCAGAAAATCTATTCTTCAAATGAAAAAGGTCCAACTAAAAAGATTAAAAAGAGATGTCTGGGGATGTTTTATAAAGAAAGAAGATTCAAAAAAATTAAGTTGTTAATTTGTAAAAGTTGGTATACATTTGTGAAAACTTATTAAAGGCGTAATTAAGGTTTTTTTTTTTTTTTGTTACACCAAATGCCATTTTACAAATGAAATATTGGAGATTAAAGATAATCCTTAAGGGCAAAAAGAATAACATTTTTTTTGAGTAAATATTGACTTATTGGGCATTTCTTGAAAACTATTTGCTAAAGTAAATATATATATAATGTAATAAATCTGCTGTCTGTTTAAACTTTCTTTGTACTTTACATTTGATATAAAATCCATTAACGTGTGATGAAGTTTAATCTCAACTTTACCCTTAACCTTCAAAAAGGAAGCTAGAAATCAGATGCTAATGTCTAAAGTGCAGTGAATATTTTTTTTTTAAAGATAAAAACTGGCATTTTTTTAATATAATAACTAAACACGAATCTGCTGTGTTTTTAATTATCTTAGCAACATCCTCGAAACATTAGAGTCGGTAGCCAAATTTATTGAAAAGGAAAATTGGGAAGTGGGAACAACTGTCGGAATCGTTCCATATTTGGAGTAGACCTCCAACTTTTGCCCTATTGTGCTGAAAAAAAAAGCCTTTTCATGCCACACATTACTAAAAGATTCCACTGGAATGACACTAATTGCATAAACGATTGAAGAGTTATAGTGAACAAATGAAAGTAGCACTGGAGATACATTGGAGCTGTGGTGTCATTGGGTTAAATCAATGGCAAACGTATTTAAGACCGTGGAGAACAACTTGACATGCATCAAAAGCGAGTCAAGAGAAAATCTGGTCATTTTTCAAAATAAAATGTCCTTTAGTTGATACATAAAACAGAAGTGAAATGATGTGTTTTCATTTTTTTCTGTGGCCCAGTGACCAATGGACTGATACTGTTTTATCCCCATAGAGTTAAAGACAAAAGAATAAAAAGTACATCCGTTTCTCCATGGAACACACCCGTATTATTGCTTTGGCTAAATCGCAATGTTTAAATCAGACAATTTATTGTGGTAAGGACTCCATTTTTAAGCAGAATTTATTTATTATTTATGGATCGTCCCTACATCGGACCCGGTTCTTGTAGGCCCTGACAAAGGCATAAGATGTGGTTCCATCAAGCACACAAGAGGTGAAATACTGGCAAGAAACGGGTCCTTGTGAATGAGAAAGACCTTTTGCTATAAAGGTGAGCAGAAAAGCTCCGCCCCCCTCGTAAACCCCCCCTGCAGGCTCCATTAGTGATTGCGTAATGATGGGAAGATGGACCGAGTGGCCCCTGAAGGGCTCACAGTGGCTTCACATCAACAAACACATCATTCTTAGACGCTGATAAAAATAAAAGAAGTTTCAGGAGGTCCATCAGAACCAAACAGATCTACGGACCTTCAGGTGTTTCGGGACGTCAAAACTCAACAGAGATTGATCCAAAGTGAATTTGTTGATCCTCCAACACCATTTCCAGACAACTACATGTTCCACTTCCAAATAAATGTAGACAGTTTAAAGCTACATTTGGACCAGGCATGTGATGCGTGTTCAAGAGGGGCTTCTTGAACCGGATATTACCCAATACGAGCTCATGTACTCACACTAGGAAGACGCTTGATACGAAATCTCAGACTAGTGCAAATATTAACTTCTCCTTCCTGATCACTTTTTAACCGTTTGTCAGTTCCGTGTTTGTCACAACCGAATCAGAGTTCCTGATTGGTCAATTTAACTTTGAACAGGCGTTCAATGGATGTACGTTTTGTCTATAGAGTCTGACGACTAAGTGACATGCGAACGACACACCACGTTTATACCAGAAAAGTGTTGCGCGATCAAGAATACGATATTTGCTGTTTCATGATTGCGCATGTACCTGTTGGTGTAAACGTGGACTCAAGCCGCTTTTTTTCTATTGTTTACTAGCGAAATGTTGTTGCGAAATGTATTAATGTCTTAACGCAAATATTGCAGACTTTTTCTTTCACAAGTCTTTTGATAAGTGAAAGACTTGATGTCATAGTTCCGCAGTCACTGTGTCCTCGCTTAGAGACACGTGAACGACACACTGTTCACACCAAGCATGTGTTGCACGATCAAGAAACACGCTATAAGCTGTTTCGTGAATGCACATTTAGCCTTTGGTGTGAACGTAGCGTCAAGTAGAGACTTTTTTCTTTTTTTGTTATTCTATTGCGTACTAACGAGTGTCCGACATCTACAGTTGAACGAGGGTTGTTGCGAAATCTTGGTCCGGACTTTATTCTTTCACGGCTCTTTTCTTAGATACATGAAAATGTGTCATAATTCCTTCCGGGTAAAAAACGCATTTACAAATATTTCCTCCATGATGACTTTTAAATCGGTTGGAACTTTGGTGTTTTGAAAAGGACGATACTCATACAAAATTCTAGTCCCTGATTGGTCCAAGATCAGCTGGTGGACTTTGATCTGGCATTCAATGATTGCCCAGTTTGTATGTAGAGTCAAGGTCTGGGGGCCAAATCCGGCCCTCCAGATCATTTTATTTTATTGTTATCAATGGCCAGATGTTATCTTGCGCTTATTTCTAATTTGTATAATTTTTAAGATATATGTTTTTATGGAGAATAAAATATTAAATTTTAGCTAACGTTTAAGTTGATTTATTCTGAAATAATATCCTTGCTGGTTTTTATTCTTAGTAATGTTAAAGAAAATACATTTTTAAAGTTTTCAGAATTTTAAAAATTTAGTTTTAGTGAGTTTAATAAATGTTTATCCCGTCCGGCCTGAGATCTAAGGTGTGTTCTGGCCCCCTGTGGGATTGAGTTTGACCCCCCTGTCTAAGAAGAACCAGAAATGGAGCAGAACATCAGACTGTTATTCCGATGAGGCCAGCACAGGTCAGGAGGTTTGGTTAAGAAGATCCTGCACAACAAGACTGGAGGTCGGGAACAGTAAAGGATTTTTCAGCAGTTATTCAACGATTTACAAACTTGAAAACCTGAGAAGGTCAAGCTGCTTTCTTCAGCTGCTGTCGTTTCACAACCATACAGAGCAGAAGGAGGAACTGAAGGTCTTTTCATTCCAGGTCTGCATTCCTGAATCTGGATCTACAAACACCAGGAGTTTTAAAGATGGAGAACTTCTCCTCCTCAGTCTAATAATCACAGGTGAGCTGCGTCTTTCTGGCAACTGATGAAGAAGAACTGAGTTCTTCACCTGCAGGTATGAAACTGGTGACGTCAGACGGTGAGCTGACCCGCGGTTTGGGTCTTCCACCTGTGAAGGTTGAACTTTTTCAGACCGTCTTTGCTTTTTCGCGCCGACGGAGCTGCGCGTGCGCGGCCGGGAGAACTCACCGTGTCCCCGCAGAGGAAGACGCTCAGCGCGACGGTCAGCACGATCCACGCGCTCCTCATGGCTCCTTCGCACGGCTCCAACAGCCTTCCTTCCCCTCCTCTTCCTCCCGCAGCTCGGAGACGTGTTGCGCCGGAGGGGGGGTTACTCCTCCTCCTTCTCCTCCTGCCCCTCCGCAAACCTGGCTGAATTCACGCAAACAAGCGCGCGGCGCCCCCGGCTGCTGAAATCCCCGCGAGGACACGTCGCTTGCTCTGAGGACAAGCACAGACTGACTGACTGACTGAAGAGCGGGCGCTCCAGTGAGCGCGTGCGCTCCTCTTCACCGAGTCACCGCGAGACACCGGGAGAACTCGCGCCAAAGTGGCACAAACAAAGACGTCCAGAGCGCCGCGCGGCCGTTACCGGGGGGAGTCACGCTCTGACGCGGCAGTCTGAGCGTGGGCGAGCTGGTCCTCCGGAGCGGAGTCAGCTGATCGTCAGCTGCGCACAGAGGCGCGCGCTCGTGTGGGGTCTGAGTTTAGAGTCACGCGGGCAAAGGCTCCCCCTGCTGGCACAAGTTGGGATACATAGACCATATATTTTTACCGACAAAATACATTTTAAAATAATTTAAAAATAATCTAAATAAAATGTTCCAATCGTTTAGTATTAAACTTTTTTTATTTTATCTAAAAAAATATTAAAAGACTTTGGAATCACAGAAATTGTAAAATTTAACACTAAATCTCTACTTTATAATAGTTTAGGATTTTTATTTATTTTTTTTACCAATAAGATAATTTTCAAAGAATGAATCTTTATTAAACATAGAGACAAACAGGTTAAATTTGCTTCTTTATTTCTGTTTTGTGATTTTTTTATGTGTATACATTTCTTTTTAATTTATTTTGTTTATAATTTATACATTTGTTTTAAATAAAATGTTTTATCTCATTGTCTGGGGTTTAACCGTCACTCTGAGTTGGTTTGACCCATGCCTCTGTTTTCAACATCATTGAGCAACATGTCATGAAATTCCGCTTCTGCGCTGATGATACTCTGCAATTTGTCAATGAAACTCAGGTCAAACCTGTCCGTTGGGGGTTTGATCTCGCTCAGCTTCAGCGGCGGGAGGCATTTTTAAAATTCAGAATGCATGAGGTAGTCTCGAGACCTTTATCTAACTTTTGCATGCATTCAAATGTTCATTTTAGAGGCCTAAGCTTCTGCTTATTTCATGAAGTTCTTCAAAAACAAACAAACTTTAGTGGATTATGATTTGTACAACTGTTAAAGAGGAAAAAAGCGTTAAATTGCGTTCCGATTGTGTTTGCTGCTTGATTGGCCTTGCTCGGTTGCGGATGCTTTACTTTTGTTCTCATCTTCATCTGTTGGGGTCACTTAAGGAAGCTCTCCACCTTCATTTCAGAACTTTTCAAAGTCTTCAGGTTCCTTCACAACAGTCTCCCATCCCCCAGCCCTCTGAAGTTCTCAGGCCTCTTCCTCAGGATTTAAGTCTCCTCCTGGTGTCCCAGATTATACGGCCAATTAGGACTCAGGCAAAGCCCCTTCTGTTGCCAGCATGTGCGCGTCTGTGTGTGTGTGAGGTCACACTAAGACACGTGATGACCCAGAACACTGACCCACTGAGTATGTTGAGTGGATTGTGGTCACAAATTTATGTGAGAAAGGGTGTATCACCATGGGAACGAAGAAGTGGACCTGTGGACTCTTAAGCAATAGGGTTTAGTGGGGGGTTTCACACTGCTCTGTTTGGTCTGGACCATGTTTGGCAGGTCTGATCTGATCTGGCTGAAGGAAAGAGGGCAGAAGTTTTATCCAGCAAACCAAAGAGGACCCAGTTTACTAAAGACACTTGTATTTGTTAAATCAGGAAATAGTACACTTAATACATGTTGGCAGCTTTGCATTCATTTAGTATACAATGTGAGGATTTTTGGAAAAACCTACAGGAAATTATGGGAAGAAAATACACAGGAATGAGCAAATCATGTCCATTTATCAAATTTGAAACAGGATTGTTTTTTTTGGCAACTTTTCAGTGAGTTCTGAAGGCAAACGCTTGTTTAAACGTTCATGACATGTCAGCTGAGTTTGACTCATCATAGTCTGTACTGACCTGACCATCCTACCTTCGGGTTCATGTCACAGAAAACAGAATCCGACCCTCTGAAAGGCCTGTAATCTGTTTTTTTCAGCAGCACTCAATTTCTCCTGTCCGTTCCCTACTCTACAATACATTAATTTAACATCTGCAAAACATGAGATGTGCAACATTTTTCTTTACTGTATTTTCAACACGATAAACGTTGTTTTTTAATGTGCTGGCTGTTCCCATTAAACCAGGTCCCCAACCTCTGGGCCACAAACTGGTACCGGTCCGAGGGCCACTTGGTGCTGGGCCACAGACAAAAGGCATATGCTAACCAGGGGTCCCCGACCCTAGGGACGCGGATCAGCACAGGTCCGGAACCGAGACATAGACCGGACCTGTCATGGACCAGTACCCTAACCCAGCACCGGTTTTGTGTCTGGTACTGCGTCCCTAGGGTTGGGCACCCATGATTTAATGGGATCAGCCAGCATGTCTAAAAATGAGGAGTTGGGGACACCCAAAACGTCAAAAAGTGGCGCGTAGGAGGCCAGAACCATACGTCCATATATGAACAGTTGGGAGTGAGAATACGTTGATATATATATGACATAAGCTCAAAAATAAACCATTCATTGACTTTATAATCTGGTGCACCTTATGATATAGTAAACACTGTTGCTTGTGCTTGTAATCCGTTTTTTTTATTCATTCTCAGGTTAATTTTTTGTAAATAAAGGATCTTAATAAGTTAGTTCTAAGTGTTGTAAGAGTGATATACATTTTACAAGTAGAACCACATAAACAGGTGAGTCTGGTGTAACGTTCTCCTCCTCTTCATTGGGTTTCCATCCGGTCCTCTAGAGGTCTCAGGCTGCTCCGGCAGAACTGACTGAGAGGTTTTCCAAGAATGGAAGAACTGAAAACACAAAAAGTTTTAGTTATCATCTTCATCAGAGGAAGATTTCTGCTTTAGCTTGTAGGCTTCTTGGTTATACTGTGCTTCAGCCAAATGACCTGAAAAAGAGGGAATGTTGTTTTGTATTTAGTTTGTTGTGTTGAGTTATCTGTTGTGTTGAACTCTCTCTCCTCCAAATTAGATCCGGCCCGACAAACTATTTTGGGAAAATTAGGCATTTTTCCAGTTTTTTGGGATAATTCAGCATTTAGCTTATATTTCACCAACATGCTAGTTGTTTAGGCTACTTTAGGCATTTTTTTTTTCAGTTTTTAGGCTAATTTGGAGTTTAGCCAATATTTTAGTTTTATGCTAGCTGTTTTAGCTAAATTAAACATTTTTCCAGTTTTTTAGGCTAATTCGGCATTTAGCTAATATTTCAGCTGCATGCTGTATCTTTTAGCTAATTTAGGCTTTTTCGGTTTTTATTCTAATTTGGACTTTAGCTAATATTTTTGCGTTATGCTAGCTGTTTTGGCTAAATCGAACATTTTCCTATTTTTTTTAATTATTTCCACAACATGCTAGCTTATTTGGCAAGTTTTGGCTTTTTTCAGTTTTTTCAGCTATTTTGGAGTTTAGCTAATATTTTAGCTACATGCTAGCTGTTTTGGCTAATTTAGAATTTTTTGTTTTTTGGGCTAATTTGGCACTTGGCTAATATTTTAGCTAGCAGTCAGCTTCAGCGTTTTCAGCTGTCAACTTCAGTTTTTTCAGCTACAGTGTTTTTAGCTATCAATTTACGTTACGTTTACGTTAAGGCTGTTATTGTTACACTTTTTTTGTTAGCCTACAAACTGACCCAGGCCCCCCATCAGAGAAGAAAACAGTTATGTGGCCCTCACATTAAAAAGTTTGGGGACCCCTGGGTAAAAGCCTACTAGTTAAGCCTCACACTAAGCAATTTGGGCTAAAATAGATTTGAATCAGAGTAAAAGCCAAATAGAGTTGCAGTGGAAACGTGGCGTGAAGCACACGCTGACCTGAAGTGGAATGCTTCAGTCAAAAATGATACCAAACAGTAAGTAGAGGGTGTTGCTTATGCCATAACCATAGATTGATAAGGAGTGTATTTATGCTGCACTCCCATGTCAACAAACATTTGCTGAGGAAATAGTGAGCACACCAGAAGTCTTTAAAAGATAAAAAATGTAACTATTTCTGAGAGGAACCCCTCAATTAAAAACAAAATAACTCACGATGTACAGACCCTGTAGGGATAAACTTGTAATTTCTGTTGACTAAGTAAGCATGGTTCAAAGCAGCTACACTTCCATTATTGAGCATTTCTGTGATTGTGCAGTTTTAGTCAATAGATTTAGTTGTGTGGCTGATGCTATCAGATAACGATGGCTATCGAGGTTGGTGAAGGTTTGTGTCTGTTGTCAGAAGCCTCTTTATCATCACTATGAGATGAGCTCTGCTTGTCTCTGGACAGGGTGCTCCACCTGCTGGAAGCTGGCCGCTCCTTCGACTGCTCCATCAAAGCTCTCGAGGAACAAAGGTTGGCCCATGGCGAGCCCTGACTCCGCCCCCGGCTCCTCGAAAACAGATGGGGGGAGCGGTCTTTGGGCGAAGGCAGCAGACAAATCATCAAAGGGGATCGCTGCGAGGCCACATGGCTGAGGTCCAGTGTAGTTCTGGAAAAGTTCAGAGGAAGAAGATGTGAGACTTTGATGAAACAACTTTAGACTTTAACCCTTTAAAGCCCAGTATGTCAGATATTTGACATAAATTCTATATTTTAATTAAAATGTTTTAAATCTTTTGATGAAATCCACCAAAAATTGCAAAATATATTTTTTATTAGTTATAGATAGGATAAATTAAGATACATTGATAATTTGGTAAGTTTTTACTCACTGCAATGTCAGTTTAAGATGCAAAAATACAGCGTTAAGAAAATAGAACCTTATTTACTCACTGTCTCAAATTTGACCAATACATTTTTAACTGTATTAAAAAGAATTAACAGCACATGTTGATTTTTTTTATTACAACAATACGTCATTTAAAAATGAATAACAATAGATTCGTTTTTCTCACCATAACGTTAGAAAAATTAGCAAAATGTGTTTTTGAGATTCCATGGAAGCAGCCATTTTTGAATGACCAGAAAAAGCCCTTCTATTCCCCCTAGTGGAATGATGATGAACTACAGGACAGAAAACATGGACCAATTTTTATAAAATGGGTTTTTAAGGAAAGTTTGATCATAATAAGAAAGGAGTCTGAGAATTGTGTTGATCAAATATGATACAATTTATCTATTTTTAACAGAACTTAAATAGTGATTTTTTGTTGTTGTATATCATGTTTTGGAGAGAAGCACCTTTGACTGGCTGATGCAACAGCTGAGGTTCCTTCTGATTCTTCATTCATCTTCTCCTTAATAGCTGCGTTGAAGGTG
>NW_023417013.1:11858-13248 GCF_002922805.2 Oryzias melastigma | reverse complement strand
CACCTGGGATTCTGTGGATGCTTTTCTGTCATGAGGCTAAAGTAGTTAATAGCTAACTTCCTCTGAACCCCTTGTAACTTAGACCAAATGTTCTTCTGTTGGTCAGAGACTACTTTTTCACTGACACTGCTGAGAAAGAAGACAAAATTAAGACATTTGTGCAGCCATAATTTATAAAATCCCTTTGATTAAAAATACAAACAAAACTCTGCTGGTTGTAGTAGATACATGCTTACATTTATGGGGTAATGTGTATTTGTGGAGGTGTATGTGCATGGTTCAGAGTAGTAACAAACCAATTGTTTTGTTTTTCAAAGCTTTGTTTATTCATGAATTATCTGATAGGAGTTAGCAGATTAGCAAGTCATTGCTACTTCCCTTCTAGCATCCAGTCAATAGAAGTTCTAATTTTCAGAGGAAAGACATCAAACACAATAATCTCTAAACTCATGTCCAGATGATTGAGAACACAAAATTTCAGCTAAATTCCAATGTTTTGCTAGCAGTAAGTTGCTAGCTTCTTTGAGTTAGCCTAATGTCTTAAAAAGATGGAAATCATTACCGGGGGAATTTGATGAAAGTCTGACATTCAGCCCAAAGGAAAGAGGACTCTCTAAACTGGGATTTGAACCGCTGAAAATATTTTTAGTAGACTGACAGATTAACTCAGAAAGAAGTTGTTAGCATCAAATACTAATAGCAATTTAAGAAGCAAAAACACTGTCCATCGGTCTCGTACGACCATTCAAGCGTTTGTGTTTTGTTATTTTTTAAAATGTTCTAGCAATGCCTTGCAGGTTTGTGAAGCTTTACGAAACTTGTGTCAAAAACATGTTTAACATATCCATGTGTTTCAACTTTAAACAACTTAGAAACGAGTGTTGGAAAATCATTTAAAAAAATCATAGAAATATTAAGTTTCGACGCTAAATTAATAATGCTCCTGAAGTTTGTTAACTTAAAATTTTGACTTCTCTCAAGTTCTCTTTTTTTACAGTTTAAGGAAAGAAGTATGCTAATTATTTGACACAATATTATGTGGTGCCAAGTCAAGACATGGATATGTTAACCAAAGCACAAAATGTTCAGTTATACAATTTGCTGATGATAACGTGATTTATTAGGAAGATTGTGTTTCACCACAAATCAAATAAAGTTGTACATTTTCAGGAAAATGTACTTTTCTTTTTTATGATTTGGAATAATTTTCTACTGTTCTATGTTTCACAAAGTCCTTGTTTGTGTGTGTGAATTATTTAAGCCTTATTTGGTAGCTCAAAATAAAACCTTTCAGAGAGATTCAATGAAAGCGGTTGTCTCCACTAACTCTTCCGAAGCTGCTGGTGTCTCCGGTTCAAGCTCAAGGAAGCAGCTCAGGTACAGAAGCAGA
>NW_023417013.1:9374-10862 GCF_002922805.2 Oryzias melastigma | reverse complement strand
AACTTTCAAAGTTTTCATCAATATTTGTAATTATGACTTGTGTTTGAGGAGCTATGGTTGGTTGAAAAAAAACAACTTTTTTTAAAATTGAAAGTATTTTTAAGGCATGTAGTGTGAAAGTCCACAATGAAAACCACTGGTTTTCTGTTTGACCTTTCACCTCTCCAACACAAACCCAAACAAATATCACCATCAAAACCAGAGGATGTGACATCATTCATCAGTTTATCAACTCTGCAGATGTTCTCGTTTTGTCAGAAGCTTAAAGATTAATACAAATGTACACATTTGAAAGAAAAAAAGAAAAAAATCACCTGACAAACTCCATCCGCTGAGTCTCGTCGCTCCATCTCCAGTGGCCAAGAGGCGCCGCACTGACCTGGAGGGCAAGAATACGTCATCATCAAAAAGCTGTTGAATTGGTCCGATTGACAGGCTTCTCCTGACTCCACTCCTCATGGTTACTTCAGATTTAAAGGAATTCTTCTCCCAGCTGCTGATTTGAGATCCGTTTTTAGATGTACTGAGGGGCTCAGGTACAGACTCATTGCTGGTGTCTTCAGAACTCTCTAGTGCTTCATTGGGAACCATTTCTCGAGCGTTTGAATTGTCCTTCAGTTCATGATCCTGTTAGAACTCTAATGGAGGCTTGATTCTACAAAACTATAAAAAACAATCACAACACTGTTCAGTAGAGACATCCAGTGCAGCAGAGCAACCCATAACACCTTCCAGCTGCCATCATTTGTTGACTTCTTCTGTAAACAGCACAGTCTCCAAGAAACTCTACTTCCGTCTGCAGGATCTTCTTCCCTTTCCCTGACATGGATTTTTTTTATCCTTTGTTATTACTTCCTCTTGAACCTCTTTTTATCCCATTCAGACGGTGACGGGGAGCGAGAGCTGACCTTCTCTGAGTCTGCAGATCAGCATCAACTTGTTTGGAATTTCATCCCCATTCAAACAATCCTTCATTGTAAATGTTCATCATTTTGCTCTTCTGTTCTCGTCTAGGAGGGATCGCCGCATTGTTACGGTCTGTAAAACCTCTCAAGGAAATCATGATGTTGGGAACAGTAGACATAGAAATCTCTGGAAATTGACTCGTAGCCTTGAAATTTTCCAAATATTCCCACAGAAACGTCTGTTTCCTGTGTCCAAGTACAAAAAACAGGAGCAAAGCCTGCTTAAAAAATATATTTACCAGTTTTTACATTTTTTTCAATCTGTTTTATTTTTAAGTTGAGACAATTTATTAATCAGGTTTGATTATTTTTCAACTTGTTCTAGTGCAACCAAGAACAACAAATATGTGAATTCCAAAAAAACATTTGCAATTAAGTTCTAATTCTGAATCTAAATGTTTTGGAAAATACTTCAAGAATGATGAAGTGTTCTACTCATCTGGTGTAAATCAATCTTCACTGTCTCCTCATTTTTGTTACCTTCTTCCACATTTTCCTCTCATCAGTGTGTTTCTCTGCAGCA
>NW_023417013.1:1785-3348 GCF_002922805.2 Oryzias melastigma | reverse complement strand
GCTAGAAGAGGCTTAGTGCAAAATGTCAAAGCGGTGCAAATTTTGGTCCAGACTTTCCTCTCACAATTCTATTCCAATTTATGAAAGACTTGGTATCATATAATTCCAGTGGGAAAAAAACCACTACTATTAATTAATTTCTCCTCCATGATCGATTTTCAAAGGGTTGGCACTTCTGTATTTTGAAAAGGACACTGATCAAACCTCACTACCAAATCAGAGTCTCTGATTGGTCAAAATTCCAATAGTTTAACATTTGTTGCCCATTTAGTGGCGAGTACGTAGAGCCGCAAAAACAGACTTAAAAACTGCATGAACGTGGATTTGCGTTCCTTTACATAGACTTTTCACTGGAAGCAGTTGCTCAAACTAGCATTTCTGAGTCTGGTGTGAATGATGCATTAGATACGGTAAGATTTAGAAGTTTTTGCAGCTAAAGCCACCAATAAACCTAATCTATATAAATACAAAGATGTAGAGCCACTAAAAAGATAAAAGCTTAAGCTTCTTTTTTATGTCTTTAAAATCAAAATGCAACAAATAAGTGTTGGAGAAAGCCAAACAACCACTGAGTCTGACTCTCTGGATTTTCTAGAGTCAACGGACGATTTGGGGTGGGGTCGGCTAAATTATATTTTTATCTTTATTAACATGTTTGGTGTCACTTGAACATCCCCAGGTCAAAGTTCTTGTTAAAATGTCTCCTTTAACTCTGGTGATCGTTGGACTCGGGTTGTCCTGCCGCCTCCACTCTTCCCTTCCTTGAATACCCTCTGAACCTGCTGGTCTCCCGCCCTCTCCAAAGAGGGCGTGGCCTTACTTGTGCACTGTAGGCTGGTGAAAGCCGATCCTGCCCTGCTTCCAGCGCTCCTCCCACTCTCCCGGCACCATCACCCGCTCGGCCTGCTGACCCAGCATGCTGCTGATGTTCACCTGGGTGTTCCTGGTTGCAAAACACACACAGGTGAGCAGCGACAACACAGAAGTTGATTTCCATTTGTGACCGAAGAAAGGAAAACTCATCTTTAATAACACATCTTTGATTCTTCCAAAGAGAGAAAAATAATCAAAGTACCGTAGAAAAAATACTTTATTACTTCAGCAATTTTACAGTTTGTAAAAAAAAAAATTAATCTTTCAACTTCAATACGTGTTGTTTGTTTAAAAAAAATATCAAAGGTATCCAAGTTTTTCTTACAAGGATTTTACAATTTGATGTCACTCAGTTAAAAGTGGAGTCACAAGTACCGTAAAAATATTGTTGCTATGGGAAAATTCTAGATTTATTTTGTCAAAGAGACACAGAAATTAACACACACATCAGCCACCTCTAAAGAAGGAAAAAATCCAATGGTTGCTATGGTCCATCACTTTTACACAGGCATCTGTTAACGTCTGGAAAGCATTATTTCTGCTGTTCAGAGCCAAAATGTTTCCTTACGTTTAGTAAGGGAAAAAAGTCAACATTTACTTTGACGAAGAAACACAAAAATTGGCACACGCATCCGTTGGCTCAAGAGACTGAAAAAACCAAATGGTTGCTATGGTCCATCACCTTCATAA
>NW_023417013.1:1053-1451 GCF_002922805.2 Oryzias melastigma | reverse complement strand
CTGACAACTAGTTTTATGCTGGTGCGTTCAAGGTACACTCGGAGACAAAGTTAACTGGGCGGAGCTAATTAAACGCAAACGATTTGTTTTTGTTGTGTTATTAAAATTAAACGCTGCAATGACAGAAAAATAAAGAAAATGATGAAAATGCTTAAACTTATTTTTAAATTTATTATTCATAAATATTTTATTGGTTGCAATGCAATAGGCAGCAAAAATATAGCCATCTCTTATTACGCTTTGTCTTAAATATTTTTTTTAGGTTTTAAGCTTTATATTTAAGTTAGTTTAAGTTAATAGAAGTACAACTATTAATCTACTCCTATAAGTTTTTGGCCTGTCCCATGAAGTAAATAATTTTATTTCCAAAAGTTAATTCAAAGTTTTTAAGATACAAT
>NW_023417013.1:0-1002 GCF_002922805.2 Oryzias melastigma | reverse complement strand
AAAAAAAAAAAGGGGGGGGGGGTCTAGAAAAACTTGAAAGGAGCTCAAAACAATCTGAATCATATGTATAATAAAATAAAATGTGTAAAATGTTAGACAATCTAAAGAATAAACTGGAAATGTTGTTTTCTAAAAATCCATTGAGGCTGATGAGAAGAATGTTTCAAACTGTGGGTAAAAAAAAATAAAACCCACCAATAACTTTATTTAGATTTAAATCATAATCTGTGTTAAAGTGTTTTTTTTTGTTTGTTTAAAATGTTTGTAAATCTTTTTTTTCTACGTAGCTAAAATTTTCAATAGTGTAAGGTTTGAATTTCAAATTTCCAGGAAATGTTTGGGACACAAATTCACTGAGCACAAATTCTGAGTTTGGACAGCTCTGTGGTTTAGTCGGGAGGGGGCGCTGTTGCACAGATGTGACAAGATCTCCAGACTGATCATCCAGATACAGTTGTTTCAGAAAAATGCTTCCTGCAGCAATCAGAGATCCTTTTTGATCTTCATGATGTCTTTGATCCCCTCGTTGCTTTAAAGTTTCATTTGATCTTTGTTTTTACTTTTATCCATTTTATTTGTTTTTATTATGTTGTTTAATTTTGTTTAATCCCAGTGTTTTTCTAGCGGGATCCTCCACATCAGTGACTAAACCGAAGAGGATCGATCTAGTGGGGGGATCACTTTGATCTGGCGGTGGCGGCTCCTTTGATCTCCAAATTAGGATTCTCTCACTTCACTCTTCCCTCTTTTATTTTTGTTGTTGTTGTTTTTGTGTTTTCCAACTGTTTTTTCATCCCAAGAGGATGAACTGTGTTTATGAATAAAGTTTTGATTTTGAATTGAGTGGACCTGAAGCGTCTGACATGGGTTTTGTTTTTCTTTAGGAAGCACTGATGGTGAAATAAGCGCAGCTTCCAGATGTGTGCGTGTTATTTTTATTTTTTCCTTGACGCAGCCTCTTAGCCAATCAGCGTCCGCGCGGGGGCGTGCCGAGCCCGGGCT
>NW_023417012.1:41563-46573 GCF_002922805.2 Oryzias melastigma | reverse complement strand
CTCTGACTCAAACAGACTGGAGCGTCTCGGCTCCGTTTGGTTGTCTTTGGCAGAGTGCCTATGTGACTACTGTCAGGTTCACCACAGGCTGGACCCTACCCCCACCACACCACTCACACAGGGTGACACAGCACATCATTCCAAGGAACCATTTAAGCCTATTTTGAATTCAGTTTGCATAAAACACAATTTGCATGTGGCTGAATTTGCTTTCAGTTTTCCATCATTTCAGTCTTGTTTGATTCCATTCAAGCCTTTTTTAACATTCTGTGTACCTTAGAGCTCCAACGTGTCACCGGGGCAACTGTTGCTTGAACTGCCTGAACTGGCTCGCCATTGATAATGCATGTGTGAGTAATCTCTGTGGGAGAGTGGAGTTGCTGTGTCAGGCCTCTGAATGGGGACACTGACTTTGTGCTAACAGGCTTGGCTAAGCCAGCAGCTCCACAAATAGCTGTCTAATGCTGCACTGACGAAGGACTGCGTGTCATCCCATCAGACGAGTCAGAAAAAGCTGAGTGTCTCCTGGCCCAGTTAGTGAGTGTCTTTGAAATTCAGTCCACTGCTGAAAGCTTGACATTGGAGAGTTTAGGGGGCTGCTTGTGACATGTTTGCTAACATTTTTGATGGCCTGACTCATCATAAGCTGGTGTCCGGACACACAACTGAGACTCATCTTTGAATTTCAGGTCATCCTCTGCAAGCAAATTAGCCTCTTGCTTAGAGCTCAGAGTAATCTCATCTCACACACAAACACGTATCACAGACAACTCCAATGACTGACAGTCATGGAGGTATTTGATATAATATTCAAAGGGCTGTTGATTACCATGGTAATACAGTAGTTAGCATGATGGTTCTGCTTTAATATACCTGCAGTGATCCACATACTCCTTTTAAAGCACGGGTCAAAGTCAAGGCCCGGGGGCCGCATCCGGCCCTCCGGGTGGTTCTATCCGGCCCTCCAGATCATTTTATTTTATTGTTATTAATGNAAGTTTTTCTTGCTTTTCCAATTTAACAAAATGTTTTTTCTTTTATTGCTATACAAAAAGTTATAAAGATTACAGATACTAATCTTCGCAGCAATGAGAATTCTGGAGGGCAGTAATGAGAAGGGAACAACTAAATACTAAAACTAAGATCTAAATATTTAGTTTGGAGCTAAATATTTAGTAAAAAATGAAATATTTACTTTTGAACTATATATTTATTTTTTTATTAATTATTTAGTTTTTAAATATATATTTAGATCCATTCTAAATATTTAACTTAAAACTTTATATTTATTAAAAACTAAGTATTTAATTTTAAACTGTATATTTATTTAATCATTTAGATTTAAGTTAAATGTTTAGTCTGCATCTAAATATATAGTATGGATTTAAATATTTAGATTTAAGTTAAATATATAGTTTGGATTTAAATATTTAGATTTGAGTTAAATAAATAGCTTGGATTTAAATATTTAGATTTAGGTTAAATATATAATTTGGACCTAAATATTGTAAAAAATATTGTATATTTTCCTAATGTTCGTATATTATCAGGTGAGATTCAAAGCGGCTTACTTTCTCAAGGTCACTAGCCTCCAGGAGGCAGGAAAACAGGATGTAGGAGCTGTCCAGCTGCAAAAACGTGTGAACCCACCTTGCTATACCTTTTTTTTTTTTTTAACTTGTCCTGTCCAACAGCTGAGCCAACAGATGTGGGCTGAGAGCTTCTTGTGTTGGGCAGATTTTACTGTCACAACAGGGATTTATTGAGTATAAACCCCTGTTGTATTTAATACTAAACTTTATTTATATTGATTATGTTTTATTTTATTTATTTATTTTTCTTTGTTGTTGGACCGGAAGGAAAAAAAAGAAGAGGGTGGGGGAGGGGTGGCAACAGAGGGAGGCAACATCATAAAACAACCAGGACTAAGTGATAAACTAGAATGGGCGGGGCCTGTCTAGACACACACTCTATAGTTACACACTTGTTGGCCAAAATAGTCTCTACATTTAAACTGAACATACTCACATATACTATACATATACTACACATGTACTCAATTCAACTGTAACAGCAGCTCACTCACCGTAACTGTAATTAAACACAAAAATAATATACAATTTAACAAAAATTTGGTT
The DNA here is from genome assembly GCF_002922805.2 of Oryzias melastigma. Taxonomy (NCBI): domain Eukaryota; kingdom Metazoa; phylum Chordata; class Actinopteri; order Beloniformes; family Adrianichthyidae; genus Oryzias; species Oryzias melastigma. The sequence goes on along the minus strand of NW_023417012.1, from coordinate 44,435 downwards.
TGGAACACTCAAACATATACAAGTTTGATTTTGCACATGTGCTCTTCACTCAATACAACAAAATATGAACTAATTGAATTAAAATAAAATGTACAAGAAATAGGGCTGCTTGATGGCGCAGTGGTTAGCGCTCTCGCCTCACAGCGAGAAGGCCCCGGTTCGACTCCCGGCTGGGACCTTTCTGTGTGGAGTTTGCATGTTCTCCCCGTGCATGCGTGGGTTTTCACCGGGGACTCCGGCTTCCTCCCACCGTCCAAAAACATGCTTCATAGGTTAATTGGTGACTCTAAATTGCCCCTAGGTGTGAATGTGAGAGTGAATGTGTGTGAGATTGAGGCCCTGAGACAGACTGGCGACCTGTCCAGGGTGTACCCCGCCTTCGCCCATCAGTAGCCGGGTTAGGCTCCGGCACCCCCGCAACCCCGAAAGGGACAAAGCGGTCAGGAAGATGGATGGATGGATGTACAAGAAATAATACATTTTTAATTTCCACAGGCTACTTAATTAAAGTCACACAACTCACTCCACTTTCCAAGGGCTGCAAGTTATGGATCAATTCTCTCCGCTAAAGTCCGGCGTGGCTGTCACCATTTTAGTCCAATATGCGCTGATCTTGTGTACAAGTGAAGAAGAATGAACTAAGTGCGAGCGCCCCCCAGTAAACAACAAACGTACATTTACACCATTTATCTTTTAATAGTAACCCCGGCGTTATTCCAGAAATGTGTCAGCTCGCTCTGTGTTTGTTAGACACAGGTGTCTATTGGAGATCATCGTTTATTCCATCACAGACAGAATGGTGATGCTGATGGGTTCATTTTGTGGTTAAATTTGGTCACAAAAGCAGACAACACCAGATGAACATGTCAGGATTTATTGAAATGATGAGAACATAGTATCATCTTGTGATCAGCACTGCTATGAACATTTCTGTTCTCTGTGAAACGTCATCAATCTCCTTATCAAAAATCCTCTTAGCTTTCAACTGAATCATTTTCCTGGAGATGCGCACAGCTTTCTGCCTTTGCTCTTCTTTGCACCTCCACCAGGAAATCGTTTGATTGTTTCAGCAGCAATCTTCTAAATATCCCCCATCTGCTTGCACAATTCTCAGATACGTTTAGGATCCATCCCAAAATGTTGTGGAGATTCCTCAGCAGAATGTTCTTTAGTGTATGCCACCACATGACGTTAAAAGCAACACAAGCTCACACTGCAAATATCACAGAGAAACCGGCCAGTATTGAAGGTATATTGTATTGTATTTATTATAAAAGTTTAAGAGGTGGAATGTCCAAGATCTTTTTTTGTGTGTGTAATTTATCCCTTTTAATTTGTATTCTATTCTCTCATAAGGGGAGGTGACATGGAGACCAACAGTGGGACAGAGAAGAATGTATGTAGCCTTCTTACCTCACCGTTTGTGACATCTCCACTACTTTGATTGCATTATGATGGTATTTTTCACTGTCATTATCATCTTTGTGATTTAATAGCATGACAACTGACATGTACAGTATGGGAAAAACTAAGCAGTCTGAATACAGTTACATTTATTTATAATGTAAATGTATTTCATATATTCGCAGCAAAACTAATTCTTAAATAAGAAATACACTTTTTCATGAAAAAAAGATAATTAGTTGAGATTTAAAAAGGCAGCATCAAAATACAAAATGGTAATTTATGGTTCATCCTCATTTAAATAAAACTAAACTAATGAACGAATAGCAAACGAGTAAGTCAAGTTTCTTACTTTCAACATTTTAACCTGGTACTTGATCAATTTTGTTCACCCACAGACCAATGTCAAACCTTCTCATATCCAAAATCACCAATAAGGTCTTTGAAGTCCAGCGTTCTTGGCATCTCTAGATATGATTTATGACTCTTTGTAGGGTGCCGAATCTTTGGATCAGTTCGTATCAAAGATCTGTTCAGAAGCTGTTTTTGGTTCTTTTTCTATTTATTTTACTTTTAAGAAGCCAAGCTGGAGTGTATTAATTTAATCCTGGAAATAATTACAGGGAGGATTGATGGGATGAAATCAGGGTCAGAATAATTCAAATTCACATTTATCACCAATAGTTTGAATGTTTTGTAGAGTTTGAATTATTTGGTAAATATCAATTATAGCTTCATTTTACATGTATGGACAACATATTAATGTGTGTAAATATTCCTCTGTCAGCATATACAGCATGTACATGTATAAAGTATATGTGTATTTTGTTATTAATGCAACAGCTGAACCAGAGGTCTGCAACCTCTAACAGAACCATTTGGTTAAGTTGCTTACAGATAGAACTGAACTGCAAAATCTCACTACATTCTTTATAAAAATACAATGTTCTGTGGTCAATTTAACTTTAAAATTTTCACGATAATTGAACTATAACAGATTACGTTTCTCAATAGGCCACTTAACAATTCTGATACAAGGTCCTTTCAAAATAAAATTCAGTGTAAAAAATATCCCTTCTAGAGCAATAAATGTACTGTCACTTATTATGATGCAATTCTCTCATTTAAGATCTTTTCTTCTGAACAAAAACTATAGGTTCTGCTGTGCAGCAGAAGATAAGAACATGTGCTTTAAATGTCATCCAATAAGAAACAGTTCTAATAGATTTAATCCTGCTTTTACTGCCATCTAACATGTTCCTTTTGTAGGTTTTATAAAACAAGGAAGGCCTCATAATTTACTGTCATGTCAGGAGTGGTTAAAAACAAATTTATTTTACTATTTTAAGATCACCTCATTAAAAAATAAAGTGACACAATGTAACTAACAAACCCATTATTGATACACAATAAAAACAACAAAAAATTGATCTACTTTGAAGCTCTATGCAAAAACTTCTGGTGAAAC
>NW_023417012.1:38726-41290 GCF_002922805.2 Oryzias melastigma | reverse complement strand
AAAACCACACACCCCTGCTCCGCTTGCTAGATCCACCGACTGACCGGTTTCTCTTGTATATATGTTTATATATAAACATATAAACTCAGGGGAGGGAGAAAAAAGGAACAAAAGAACAGTTCCCAGCCAACCGCAAGTTGATTTCCATCGTTCACGTTAATGAGCCTTTCAAAAGATTTCTCTCTTCATTTATTTTCCCTCCTTTTTAGGATCCTACCTTTTGAGGTATATCTTCTCAACTTCACACGCTGTGGTTCTGTCTTTCACTAACTGCGTGCCTGGGCTAATACAGTTGGACCGAACCATTTTAAAACAAATATGGGGGGTGGGGTCCAGAAGATGTTAATGTTTCCAAAATAAAAAATATAAACGTATTTATTTAGATGAATGAATGAATGAAATAGTTTATTTCAAGCAATCAGGTCACAATACATGAAATAACATCACTTAATGAATTACAAGTAGATCGCTTGAAAGGGAGTGGAAGGAAGTGAACTTATATAATCCTACCCCGACACAACCATACCATTTTCTCTACATGAACAGTGGTTAGCGCTCTTGCCTCACAGCGAGAAGGCCCCGGTTCGACTCCCGGCTGGGACCTTTCTGTGTGGAGTTTGCATGTTCTCCCCGTGCATGCGTGGGTTTTCACCGGGGACTCTGGCTTCCTCCCACCGTCCAAAAACATGCTTCATAGGTTCATTGGTGACTCTAAATTGCCCCTAGGTGTGGATGTGAGAGTGAATGGGTGTGTGATTGAGGCCCTGAGACAGACTGGCGACCTGTCCAGGGTGTACCCCACCTTCGCCCTTCAGTACCCGGGATAGGCTCCGGCACCCCCGCGACCCCGAAAGGGACAAAGCGGTCAAGAAGATGGATGGATGGATGGAGGTTCAGGACTTAATATTAAATATTAATAGATTCAAAGCATCATTAATATCATTGATGTAATCAAGTTTCAAAGCATCCATGACAATTCATTTATATTAATCAGTAACAGTAATCTAATATTCTCATTGAAAAAAAGACACTTTATCCAGATTGTATTCAAAGAATTACGAAATACAAAAAGTAATAAGTAAATCATCTTCATTTGCTAAAAAAGATGCTAAAAAATCAAAATATTCTACATTTAAAAAAAATACAATTTGTGCAGATTGTATTCATCAAAGAATGATTATAATAACACAAAAAATAATAAGTTGAGAAGAAAAGGGTCAGGAATTTGAGCATAATCAATGCTACATCACAGTTTAGGAACAAGTTTAAGGCCACGTAATCTTTCTTCGTTGTTATGACTGAGAGACTGTGAAGGTCTCATTTCAAGGGAAATGTGCTCGTTCTTCAGCTCAGAATCGGGTCAGAGTTCACATCCAGCGGTTTTTGAGTTCACATTTCACATTTTAATTGAATTAAAGGGTCAGATATGCGTAATCCCACAGTTCTCAAAGTCCTTCATGAATTTTATTTCCAGAGACTTCGTAACGTCCGGTGGTCCGAGTGGTTTCACAAAGATTCTGGAGTTCAGAATCCACGTACTGTAGATCTGTTTCCTAAATCGTAGGAGCCTCGCGTGCTTTGCCAAATCAGCGTGATATTTAGAAACATGTTCATTAAGATACACATTAGACCCCTTCGCGTGTTTGCCTTGTTTTATCAGAGCTATCTTGTGCTTTCGATTCACAAACCTGATCAGGATCGCTGGTTTATCCGTATTCTTCCTCCGAGGAAGCGAATGACAGACCTCAACAGTATTTAGGTCCAAGGTAATCCCTTTAGACGCAAGAAATACTCCAACTTGATTCTCCACGGTCAGGTTAGCATCCATCACAGCTCTGTTAGCACCCATGCTAGCGCTGGTAGCACCAGGCCGCGGTTGTATTTGAAGTCCCATGATTCATTCAGTCATTCATTCATCTTCTTGTCCACCTTTTCCCTTGCGGGGTTGCGGGGGTGCCGGACCCTAACCCAGCTACTGATTTGCGAAGGCGGGGTTCACCCTGGACAGGTCGCAAGTCTGTCGCAGTGAAGTCCCATGAGAATCACATTATTCATCCATGCTTGTTGGTCCATGTCATGCATTCTTCTCTCCAGGAGTTCTTGGCGATCATCTCGTTGTTTGTTACGTGCCTTTTCTTGATGGAAATCTTCCACAAGTTGTAGCAGTGGTGTTAGTTTGGCTTCAAGTTCCAGCAGAGCTGTTAGCTTGGATTCAGATAGAATTGCTGGGAATGGTTTAGCCTGTATGTCAGCTAGCGTGGTTTTGAGCTCTGTCAAATCGGCTTTAAAATTTTTCTTCGTTACCATGTTCAACTCTCCACGTTGCGGTAGCTGTTGCAGCAGCTCAGTGATTAAAGTCGCTTGTGAGGCAACTTTAGAAGCCGAAGAGTTGAGGAGACCTGGAGACACCGTCTGCTTATCGTGACCCGGAACCGGAAGTTAGATACAATGACATTGAAAATAAAAATATTTGTGATCATATTTTGGTTGATGATTTGCTGAAATTATTTTATTCAGGTTAATAATTTTATCATTATTAGGGGCCTCTGTGGGGCCCCCTCTCA
>NW_023417012.1:31811-38639 GCF_002922805.2 Oryzias melastigma | reverse complement strand
TGGCAAAAAAAAAATGTTAAAGCAGGAATGTACACATCCTGAGGGCTGATATTATTAGGGCTGGGTATCGGTTATAATTTCCAAAATCGATTCGATTCCAATTTTTTACGATTTTTTTTAATTCTTCAATTCAATTCAATTTTTAGTTTACAAATTTACACACATTTGTTTAGAAATACATTAAAAATGTAGTATTCAATTTGAGTATATTTATATTAATCTGATACAGTTCAAATATTGTAAAATATTAGTAAAATAATGAGATTGTTACTATCATACAGTGTTACATGGATTCTCTAAAGAAGTTCCAACAAAAATGTTCAGATCATTAACATTGTAAGTGTTACGTCGTGAACGCTTCTGGAAAGATGAAGGAGGCCTTGAGTGTTCCTTTCAAATCATAGTTCGCTTTTATTTAGCATAGAAGAAAAAAAACCGCGGCAAAAACGTGCCGTTTCAAAAAACTCATTCATTCTGACTTCGTCGTCAAGCAGAGAATACAGGAAACACAAGTACTTTCAAAATAAAACACTTCCGGTTTTTCTTTCTTTTTACAAAATAAACTTATTTCCTGCACTAGAACTCAAATAATAAAATAAGTCACAACAGTAAGCATTGTTCTCCTTGTCCTGAGGACGTTTCAGTTTGGCCACTAGGTGGCTATAGAAGTACACTTAATTCCAGAAGAAGACAACAGTATAGGGAAAAAAACGAAGTTTTAAGCCACAAATAGTTACTTTAAACATTATTTCCTTAAAAGAGTTTGAAAAATTAATGCCTGTAAGTAAATAAAGATGTTCAGATTTAGTCAGCAATGTATTTTTTTTTGGTCAACCAAACGTTAGCATTACCCGTCCTATGGGAAATTATATTGAACGTTAGCATCAAGCTAGCAGTTTTTCGCTTTATGTGCTAAATCGATTTAAATCTTTTGTGTATCGATTATTGATCTATTAAGCTTAAATCGATTCAAATCGATTAATCAATTTTTTCAACCCAGCCCTAGATGTTATTTGTATATTTACTTGACCAGCACAAAAGCTGGTGAAAATTCATTTTGGCCTCACGTAATATAGGCACGCGCATATGTGCAGCTTCGGAGCCGGAACTTTCTGCCAGACCTGCTGTTCAGCCTGCGCGCGAGGCTGCAGCGTTCTCTCCTTCTTAAAACGAGCGTAACTAAATCGGTGGATAGTATACATGCGAGCACATCTACTAATATTATAGTCCAGAATTTTTTCTTTAACCTGCTTCTGGAATTTTTTTCAATCCGTGCAGTACAAGCTAGGAAATTTTCCGGTCGAAAATTGCAGTTCACAAAACCACTCGTCAGCTTTTTCAAAAAAGTTAGTTGTCATCTAATTTTGCCACTAGTACTATTACTGTTGATGTATTCTTCATCTGTTGTAAATTTCATGAGAAAAAACAATTAGCAGGTACTGTTTTTTCATTCGCAAGCCTCCGTGTTCAAGAATTGAATGCTGGAACATGAGGTCACGTGACCAAATCTAGCAAGCTGATTGGCTGCAAGCGATGTCTACAGTTATACAGGGGCAGATTTCTGTATGGTTATTTGATAATATGGAAATGAATATTGATTTAATACCAAATTTGTGACTTATTTCTTGTAGTTCGCTTGATTAGCTTTCCAACGATACCCTCCTGCCGTGTGTTGGACGAGTATTGAGAAAGTTAGGTCAATTTAAAGACTCTAATCTTTGTTTCTGGTCACAAAAATGTCGCTGTTTTGCTGTTTATTCAGGAATAAAATTATACCCTACTTTTGATCACTTAACGTGCTACAACTTTCTTATTCTTTGAGCTATCTTAATTATCTTTATACCGTTTGAATGGTCTCTTTCAGCCCTTTCCAGTGATATAAATATCAGAGCAATCAACCTAACTTGAACATTTTTGTCACATACCTACATAATATGAAACTGAGTTGCACATTGCTGCACTGCCAGCACATATTTAAGTGCGTCCAAGGCTGAATAATGGTCAAAGGTATTTAGAGTTGAAGTCCCACATTTGTACTCCGTATTTGGTCCATCCTCCGTAGGAAAGGTGGCCTCATAGACCTTAAGACCGTAAAATCTAAACGGTTGATGTGTAAGCTGCCGCGCTCAGAATTCTCCCTTCCTCTGGGTCCGTGCAGTCAGGAAAAAAGTTCAGCGCTGGCAACACGTATTTAGACAATTACGTGCACGTCACTTTCTATCCTAAAATCAAAATAACAAATTCTCTCCCCAATTATAAAATGTGTACATGCCAGGCCATTAATAGATTAAATTGGTTAAGTCATCTCCCGAATCCGGTAGATGGCAATATTGTTGGTGGAAACTTGCAAAATGCGAAAAAGAAGACAACAACAATTGCGGTGACGAAGAGGAATCCCATTCAGAAGGCGTGCCTCAACGTGGGCAGTCGGCCTAGAGGCGTCCCGCATGGGCTGCAGTGGGCGAGGGTTCGTTTGCGTCCGTGCATGTGGGGTTGGATGAGGTGGGGTTGCGCTCCTCCTCTTTCACCTTCTCCCCAGTAGGCTACATACGCACGTGCCTCCAGCGCTGAATGCGCAGGTCCTTGATGCAGGCGCTGGGTCTTGCAGTTGCCCAGGTGGGGATTCGGTTAGTGGCCTCCAACCATTGTCGGTGCCCGGCTACGCTCCACCTCCACTCCACCACCCCACCACCACCTTGCGGCACCCCAGTCGTGGTCTTTAGAAGGGAGACCTCCGTACAGGCTCGGCCGCCACTGCCGGACGACTGGCGGTTCCCCTTCTTGTCCTCCATCCTGGTGCCTTGCAGTTTGCAGCTGTCCCCGAGGGATGAAGGGGACACTGCGCTGATCACGGGTGGAAGACTTCCTGGGAAGGGAAGTAAAATTGGGTTATACGGTGGTGCAAGAAGGCCGCTAGTTCCAGTCCTGGCTGGGGGACCTGAAACAGAATCACTAAAGGGGGACCTTTCTTTGTGGGTATTCTCTGGGTACGCAAGCTTCCTCCCAACATCCAAAAACATGCTTCACAGGTTAATTGGTTACTCTAATTGGTGTGAACGATTCTGGCCCAAAAGTCTATGACTTTTAAAAATCGTAAAAAATTAGGGCTGTCAGATTTGTCGCGTTAATTACGCGTTAATTTGACATGTCCATAACGCCGACAATTTTTTTGACGCATTAATCGCAGATTTTCCATAGACTGTATATAATAGGGGGACCTCATAGCTCGATAAGTCCATTATTTTTACAGTCAATGGGATTTTCACATAGGTGCCTTTACACACCGCGCGTGCAGGCATCCCTCGTCACCGTCTAACTCACCGGCTGCTCTCACTAGATTACGGGCGGGTCTCCAACCACCGAGCTGCTAGCTAGAACCGCCCCGGTGCCAGGACGCGGAGAGCTCCTGCACCCTAACCCGGCTCCGGTTCACGTCCAGTACCACGTCTGGTGGTACCGGCTCGCGTCCGGCGCCGCGTCCCGAGAGCTGCGGACCCCCGAGGTTCTGAACAGCAAGCGCACCGGGGGACGTTTTAAATGTAGTTTAAACAACGGCAGATAAATCCCAGCTTTGAGTGTGTGGTCCGTTCCTCTTTCGCCGCGTGAAAATATGCAAAATATCTCACAGTTCTGGAGGTTTAAGCGTGATCCAGCCCCAGCATAGCGGTCTGTCTGCCGGCATATTCATGGCGTGAGCTCCGCTGAACACGTCGATGCATCGAGCTGCAGCCAGAGAAAGCGGCGGCAGTAACAGACTGTCAAACTATCTACAGAGTATCCCGCTTTTCTCAGTCTTTAATGTTTTAAAAAACAAAAGTTAATTGGAAATGATAAATCTCTATTTCATTTATTAATGCAGTTCAGCAGAGGAAGAAAAGATTTGGTCCTGACAAAAAATGAACATGAAAGTGTTATGGAAATTTTATTTTTTATGTTTTTTACTTTAGTTTACTGAAAGTCGATTGAAGTTTGGAATTTAAAATGCCCTTCAATTGCACTTGGGCTTTTGTTAGGCATTTTATGTTACAGCCTTTTATTGTTAAGAAAGTTTATCTCAATACAATGTTACAAAATAAAGTATTTCTGATGAAAACTATTAATTTTGCCATTCTTGTTTTCATAATTAATGTAAAACTGCTAAATTCCACGAAGCACACATTTTTTCCTAAAAAAAGGCCATATATTAATTTGCGATTAATCGTGAGTTAACTATGGACAGTGCGATATCGCGATTAAAATTTTTAATCGCCTGACAGCTCTAGTAAAAATACAACTTAATTCTCGTAATTAAACAGTTGCGATTTTAGTGTTGTAAATGTACAATATTTAAAATATTGTACATTCTATATTGTTTAAGAACCCAAGCCAGGGTCTCATTGTGCCGGTCCCAAGCCCGGATAAATACAGAGGGTTGTGTCAGGAAGGGCATCCGACGTAAAATCTTGCCAAATCAAATATGCAAATCAGACCTACGAAATCCATACCGGATCGGTCGAGGCCCGGGATAACAACGACCGCCATCGGTGCTGTTCACCGACAGGGTGCCGGTGGAAATTGGACTACTGTTGGTAGAAGAAGGAGAGGAGGAAGGCAGGTTCGTAGGGAGAGAGAGAAGAGGAAAGTCACTAGTGTCGGACTGAGAGTTGGGACTTTGAATGTTGGAACTATGACAGGAAAGGGTAGAGAGTTAGTGGACATGATGCAGAGGAGAAAGGTAGACATACTGTGTGTCCAGGAGACCAGGTGGAAAGGTAGCAAGGCTAGAAGTTTAGGAGCAGGGTTCAAGTTGTTCTATCATGGTGGAGATGGGAAGAGAAATGGAGTAGGAGTTATCCTAAAGGAGGAGTTTGTTAGGAGTGTTGTGGAGGTAAAAAGAGTGTCAGATAGAGTGATGAGTCTGAAGATAGAAATGGAGGGTGTCATGTTCAATGTTGTTAGTGGGTATGCCCCACAGGTAGGATGTGAGCTGGAAGAGAAGGAGAAGTTCTGGTTGGATCTTGATGAAGTGATGATGAGCATCCCTGGAAATGAGAGAGTTGTCATTGGTGCAGATTTCAATGGTCATGTTGGTGCAGGAAACCGAGGTGATGAGGAGGTGATGGGCAGGTTTGGTATCCAGGAGAGGAATGTAGAAGGACAGATGGTGGTTGATTTTGCAAAAAAGATGGAAATGGCGATAGTGAATACATTCTTTGAGAAGAGACAGGAACATAGAGTGACCTATAAGAGTGGAGGTAGAAGCACACAGATAGACTACATCTTGTGTAGACGGTGTAATCTGAAGGAGATCAGTGACTGTACAGTAGTGGTTGGTGAGAGTGTTTCCAGACAGCACAGGATGGTGGTGTGCAAGAGCGGAGTTGGTAATCGGGAGGATTCCCGGTGGGCCGCTTCATTCATGAGCCAGTCAGTCTGTCATGTAAAAAATATTAACAGTAGAACATGAACGAATCTTTTTAGAAATATTCGTCCATCCCTTTAAGAGACGGCACCGTCAGTTTTGGAGCAACAATTTAACATAAACACCCCTTTTAAAGTCTCACAGTTGGTTGAGTCCACCAGAGTGCGCTTTACCAACATGTCTGGGCCAGACCACTGATGTGAATAATGTTCTATTTAGACAGTCTATGGGCCAGACAGAGAAGCGGCCACGGGCCAGACGGATGATTAGCGTGTAAAAATGGGTAGGAAGCAATAGTGGTTATAGGAACGAGCGGTACGGGCCGCTGTGCGGGGCGATAATTCAATTAAATTCAATTCAATTTTATTTATATAGCCCAAAATCACAAAAGAATTTGCCTCATTGGGCTTCAAAATATAAACAATTGTTAAAAACTAAACAGACTACATAAACTGGTTATCCCTGCCCTTAGACCCTCCCTCCCGGTAAGGAAAAACTCCTAAAAAACCTGAGTCAGGAAAAAAGAAGAAACCTTAGGGATTCCCACATGAAGGAGAGATCCTATCCCAGGACGGACAGGCGATACCAGAACTATTAAAGTAAGATTAGCTTCTACAACTAAGTATCTAGAAGAGTTCATTCAGATGGAGCTGGGGGACGAGTGATGATTAAGTCCACAGTCAAGACGAAGAAGAAGTGCAGTCCACGACCAGGAGCAGGAGGACAGACGACCCAGCAGGAATCACTCTCACTCAGACTCAGAATTCAAGGGAGCCGCTAGCTGAGCTTCATGGTGAAAAAGAAAGTCTGCGCCATTGATGTTTTTCTATTATCTGATATATCACGAAAACTGCCTAGCCAACAGGGGCGCATGCACGTTTTGTCCAAATGCCTAAAATCCCAGTGGCGCGGGTTCAGCGCAAACACAGAGTCACTTTCTCCATTGCTTCTCCGGAGTGGGGAGGGGCGAGGCTTCTCGCTCGCTTTCTCCACCTGCTCCACAAATGAGAACACGCGGGAGGCAGAGCGGCCGCAAGCGGAAAGGTCTGAGCTTTGTCTGTATTTTTTTATGTAACAAAAACATGTATTTGTAAGGGCAATAACAGCAGTAATCTATCTAAACACTGCGATAAAATCCACCAGATTCTAGCGGAGTATAATGCACGGCGTCTGATCGTCCAAATGAGACGTCTAGCAGCGTTATTGACCCAACAGGTGTTTATGCTAGCGGTACACACGTGGAGCATGTGACTAAAGTATTGATTATCAATAAATAATATCAATAAAAGGAGGAGGGATGAATATGATGGCAGAGCTTTAAAAAAACAATGATCCTATAATATTAACAGGCAGAACACAAACAAAAATGTTAAATTAATTAAAGTGAATTTAAACAAATGTGATTTTTTTTTTTTTTTACATTTATT
>NW_023417012.1:24030-31796 GCF_002922805.2 Oryzias melastigma | reverse complement strand
TTAACTAGAGCTTGTTTATTATCTTATTTGTTTATTACCTTAAAATGTTAAAGACATGTTAGTATTTATTGATAATTTTATTTTCATGTTTGAAAGGGCGTAAAACTGACATATTGTGTTTAAAATTATTCTAAAAAAAGATTTAGAAGAAAATTAAAAGATACATTTATGTTTAAAATAGTTATATATCATAAATTTCCTAGGTAATATATTGATTACATTACCATATAGCAATACTGTTGGTATGGCGAACCATGTATCGTGAATCACATTGTATTGTGAGTGACTCTGAGATTTCCCCCCCTGATACTGACATAATTTAATGTTTTTACAGATGGATACACAGATATTGGGCTGACATACACATTCTCATTGAGCTTTTATTTTCCATAAGTTTCATGTCAGAAAACTGTCTCCATTCGGAAGTTCATTAAAAATAAGCTGGAGCAGGCTCAGTCAGGCCCGCTTGGGGACATTTATGCTCATGTCAACAGAAAAATAAATTCTTATGTCCATTGACTGTGACAAAGCAACAAATAAGGTTGAAGAAACTAGTTCACTTTTTAGGTGGTGACTTTTGTTGTAAATTCTGGAGCTATGGTAATATTTTTTTCAAATGTTCAAAAAAAAAAGTTCAATTTAGCGTTTCATTCACATTTTCATACAGGGAAATATTTCTGTTAAACCATAAGTTTTTATTATAATTATTTGCTTGTTATTTATGAATCCCCCCAGGAACTGTAATAAAATGTTTATTTTACATACAAAATGCTTGCCTAATTTTTCATGTGGTGAAAAATGGGCCGGTCTTGACCATTAAACTCCTGGGCTGAAAAGATGTCCCACTCCGCCCCTGGTGGTGTGTAGAATGACTCTGGTGGTGAAGAAGATTAAGAAAAAGAAGGCAAAAGCAGAGGACAAACTGGTGGAAGCTGGAAAAAGAAGATTGTTGCATGACTTTTAAGAAACAGTTGAAACAGGCTCTGGGTGGTCAGGAGGAACTCCAAGATGATTGGATAACTACAGCTAATGTGATCAGGGAGACAGGTAGGAGTGTACTTGGTGTGTCATCAGGAAAGAGAGTTGATAAGGAGACTTGGTGGTGGAATGAGGAGGTGCAGGAGTGTATACGGAGTAAGAGACTAGCTAAGAAGAAGTGGGACACTGAGAGGACTGAGGAGAGTAGACAGGAGTACAGGGAGATGCAGCGTAAGGTGAAAGTAGAGGTGTCAAAGGCCAAACAAAGAGCTTATGATGACTTGTACGCTAGGTTGGGTAGTAAGGAGGGAGAGACTGACCTGTACAGACTAGCAAGGCAGAGAGATCGAGATGGGAAGGACATGCAGCAGGTTAGGGTGATCAAGGATAGGAATGGTAATGTGGTGACAGGTGTCAGTGGTGTAATGGAAAGATGGAAAGAATACTTTGAAGAGTTGATGAATGAAGAGAATGAGAGAGAACAAAGAGTAGAAGAGGTGACGGTTGTGGAGCAGGAAGTAAGAAAGATTAGTAAAGGTGAAGTGAGAGGGGCTTTGAAGAGGATGAAGAGTGGAAAGGCTCTTGGTCCTGATGATATACCTGTGGAGGTATGGAAGTGTCTAGGAGAGATGGCAGTGGAGTTTTTGACCGGGTTGTTCAACAGGATCTTAGGTGGTGAGAAGATGCCTGAGGAATGGAGGAGAAGTGTGATGGTGCCCATTTTTAAGAATAAGGGAGATGTGCAGAGTTGTGGTAACTACAGAGGAATAAAGCTGATGAGCCATACAATGAAGGTGTGGGAAAGAGTAGTGGAAGCCAGACTAAGAGCAGAAGTGAACATTTGTGAGCAGCAGTATGGTTTCATGCCAAGAAAGAGCACTACAGATGCAACATTTGCTTTGAGGATGTTGATAGAGAAGTACAGAGAAGGTCAGAGAGAGCTCCACTGTGTCTTTGTAGATCTGGAGAAAGCTTATGACAGAGTGCCCAGAGAGGAACTATGGTATTGTATGAGGAAGTCTGGAGTGACAGAGAAGTATGTCCGAGCAGTGCAGGACATGTATGAGGGCTGTAAGACAGTGGTGAGGTGTGCTGTAGGGGTGACAGAGGAGTTCAAGGTGGAGGTGGGATTACATCAGGGATCAGCTCTGAGCCCCTTCCTGTTTGCAATGGTGATGGACAGACTGACGGATGAGGTTAGACAGGAATCACCATGGACTATGATGTTTGCAGATGATATTGTGATTTGTAGTGAGAGCAGGGAACAGGTGGAGGTGGAGTTAGAGAGGTGGAGGTTTGCCCTGGAAAGGAGAGGAATGAAGGTTAGCCGCAGTAAGACAGAGTACATGTGTGTGAATGAGAGGAACCAGAGTGGAAGAGTGAGGTTACAGGGAGAAGAGATAAAGAAGGAGGAGGAGTTTAAGTATTTAGGGTCAACAGTACAGAGTAATGGAGAGTGTGGAAAAGAAGTGAAGAGGAGAGTGCAAGCAGGTTGGAATGGGTGGAGAAAAGTGTCAGGTGTGATGTGTGACAGAAGAGTTTCAGCACAAATGAAAGGAAAGGTGTACAAGACTGTGGTGAGACCAGCCATGTTGTTTGGACTAGAAACAGTGGGACTGAAGAAAAGACAGGAAGCAGAGCTGGAGGTAGCAGAGATGAAGATGCTGAGGTTCTCTTTGGGAGTGACCAGGATGGATAGGATCAGGAATGAATACATCAGAGGGACAGCACATGTTAGAGGTTTTGGAGATAAAGTCAGAGAGGCCAGACTGAGATGGTTTGGACATGTTCAGAGGAGAGACAGTGAATATATTGGTAGAAGGATGCTGAGTCTAGAGCTGCAGGAAAGAGGTCTAGAGGAAGACCAAAGAGGAGGTTTATGGATGCAGTGAATGAAGACATGAAGGTGGCTGGTGTTTGAGTGGAGGATGGTGAAGACAGGCTTAGATGGAGGAAACTGATTCGCTGTGGCGACCCCTGAAGGGAAAAGCCCAAAGGAAAATAAGAAATGTACAATATTTAAAATCATAATTTAAAGTTTTATTTTGTAAACTGGCCCAAATACTCATCATAGTTTTTTTTTGTTTTTATGAGGTATTTTAATTTTGTAAAGCACCTTGTGTTACTCTAGTAGCAGCAGGACTGGCGCATGGGTAACCAGGGTTTGTTTTGCAGAGGGTGTGACCCTTCTCTTTACCGCCTAACTATGTAACCACAAGAGAGCCCAAATTTGGGTCCCCCTGTGCCAGTTCCCAGCCCACATAAAAAAAAAAAAAAACAGGGTTTTGTTGGGAAGAACATATTTGGTATGAAAATATCTGCCAAATCAAATAAGTGAAAAGCTGATTCCCTGTGCCGAAAAGGGGAACAACTGTGTTATTTTAGTATGAAAACTTCTGTTTCACAGTTAGATAAATTCTAGCAAATTTGTCTTTACTAATTTAATGAAAGATGTTTCTGTCAAAAAAAGAAAATACATAAAACATTAACAGAATATGCGCATTATTATTATACATTTGCTTACATTATTCAGACAAATGTTTAAATGTTTCTAAGAAGACTCATCATAAAGAGAATATACTTACTGAAGATTCCCTTTCTTTCATGCCATGCAAAAAACACCACAGAAAAGGTCATGATCACAAAAAGCAGACCGGAGACAGCAGCAGCGCCAATATGAATTGCAAAGTGAGTTCCATCAAGAGGAGGAAGGCGATGATCTAAAACACAGAAAACACAGGTTCATTATGTTTACAAGCTCTTACTGTAAGTTAGATATTGTGTAACGTGGAAGTACATTTTCCGATTTCAAATACTGAAACCAAAAATTTCTGAGGTTTCTAATGATATGAAAAAACAATAAATTCATAACTAAAGCAAGAGTGTGACTTACCCCATGTTTTCTCCTTATGCATATTGGAACCTGGATGAATGACTTCACAGGTGTATTCAGCGGTGTCACTCCTCAAAATCTCCACATAATCTCTCCTTTGGAACGTGTCATCGTGATTCGGACGAACTCCAGAGCTCTTCACTCCATCCTCTTTATTGAGGATCCGTCCATTTCTTCTGATGTTTAGGGTGATCTCTTTTGGATAAAAGCCTGTGGCGAGGCATGTCAGCACGACAATTGAGGACTGTTTGGCTTTTGTTGTGAACACGTGAACTTCAGGAGGAGCTGAAAAGACAAAATCAGACATCAATCTTTGTTTTGAACAGCTTTGGCTTCGTTTCCTGGCACCTTCATCAGGAAATATTTTGCAAATATGCAAACTATAATGTGTTCAGGAGAACTTAGAAAATTTAAAGTTGATTTCTAAAGCTAATAAATGTCCTTAGCAGCTTGACTGATAGAAAATGACTCTGTATGATCACAACTTGGAAAGACAAAATCAGACATCAGTCTTTACTTTGAACAGCTTTTGCTTTGTTCAGGAATGTGTTCAGTCAGTTTTATCAGCTTGGCTGATGGGGGAAGTACTCTTTTATGACCTCCTAAGATAACTACTTTCTGTTTCTCAAATGGACATTTGAAGAGTTGTGACTCAGAAAATACAAGCATGACATTTATTACTAAACAAAAAAGGGCTTTTGGGCTACCTTCAGAAATAAAGTAGTCCAAATAAAGTCCTGGATTGAACTGGCAAATTACAAATAGTGTTCAGATCTTCATGTAATTTTCTATATATGGAGAGAACTAAAGCACCTGAAAACAGCAGTCAATCAAAACTGTTGTTTAGCAAGGGTCTGCAATTGTCCAAAAATTAAAGATAACTAATGCTATAAAATACTTTATGGATTGGAATATTAAAGGGTGATGCATTTTAAATGTCTAATTTCAAGTCAGAAAACTATTTCTAGTATAATCATTCAATGCTAAAGTTCCATTCGAAAAATTACTACCAACATAAAAGATGAAAGCAGATCATTTTTTAAAAAATACATACAAGCATCTCTTAGCTGCATCTTTGAATATTTGAGAAAGATTTTCATCCATTCCATGCACTCCTTCTCCAGGTAACCCTTGGTGTAGTCTTTCAGAGCTGTGACTTCATCCCACTTCCTCTTGGTGAGGACTGCTGCATCAGCTGCAGCCACCCAAACTTGATGCTCATCATCAAATCCCAAGAAGTCATTTCCGTCATAATTGTACATGTTTATGCCACGCTTAAACTGGAGGTTACCATGTTCATCCTCATCACCTTCACAGCCAACCATCCACTGAAGAACGTGAGTTTCTGTGGGAAAGAAATGTCAATGGAGTCAAGCTGTATTGACAAAAACACAAAAATCATCAAGTAATAATAATAGATTGGATTTATCTGCACTTTTCTAGACGCTGAAAGCGCTTACATTGTGTATCTATTATTCATTCACACCTCATTCATACTTGGTGACGGTAAGCTACTATTGTAGCCACAGCTGCCCTGGGGCAGGCTGACAGTGGCGTGGCTGCCAGTACGCACCTACAGCCCCTCTGACCATCACCGGAGCATTCATACGCATTCACACACCAGTGGAGCCACTGGAGGCAAGTAGGGTTAAGTGCCTTGCCCAAGGACACAACGACATTTAGCTGGCGGGATCCAGAATCGAACCGCCTATCCTTTGATCATTGGCTGACCCCTCTACCACCTGAGTTACTGTCACCCAGAGATACAAGACAAGACATACACAATCTGTTTGCCTTCAAATCTCACCAGTAGAAGATTGTTTCATTCTATTCATCAGGATGTCGATGTTAACCTTGAACCACTGCTGCTTGCTCTGCCGGGACTGAGTTCCTTTATCCCAGTATTCCTGCTGGAGTCGCTCCTTCATCCAGTCTTGTTTAGGAACTTTCTTTTGAATAGTACTATCATAGTAATCGATCATTCTGTTGTCCAGCAGACCCATAGCAGTGAATTCATGGATGCCTGGGAGCTCCACAGGTTTGGAGAAGGCCGTGTAGATGTAGGTCAGGGAGTGTGTCTCTGGAAATGAAAATGCTGGGAAAGCACAAGTTCAATGGAAAAGTTGGGAAACATTCATTTCAGGTCTTCAAATTAAGAAATATGTCATCACTTCATAAGAATGTAAAAGCTTTTTTAAAATAACGTATAAACTGCAAGCCAATTTGGCCTCCAGGTACATAGGTTGAAGCTATAAAAAGATCCAGGCGGAGTTCATAATCTAACCACTTGATTCAATCCACTACAAAATTGTCTACCTTCAAACATAAAAAACACTTCAACATGTGCAGAAATATCTTATCCATCATGAGGACTGTAATCCAGACAAATTTTCATCCAATTACCTTTTGTATTATTTTTAACCGTTGACCTTAAAGGAACTAGAAGTTTTATTGCTGCCAGCAAGAACAAGATAAGACAGAAGTTCAAACGTTGTCCTTTCTTTTTTTCAGCGTTTTGGAAGTTGTTGTAAGATGTATCATTAAACAAAACAAAAAAAAGAAATAAAATCAAAACTAATAATTCTTGGACCTTTACAACATTTTGGTCCTCGTGTATTTACAAAAAAACACTTTTTTTTTTAGCTTTCAGATGTTTAAAAATCTCCACAAGCTACATCAGAGCAGGTTAAAATATCATGGGCTAAAGGACAAAATCATTTGAATATTATTTTTTATCCTGTAGCTGACCCATCAACATTTCAAAAAGTTAAATTTTACCACAATTCACGAGCATTCCACTCCCCAAAAGGACCAAGACTGAGATGATCATCTTGAACCCAGTTCAGATCCGGTACAAAAATCGGTTTAATCCGATCGTTTTGGTCCATGAACCTCCACCAGAATCCAATCCCTTCTGTATTTTTACAACCCCTTGTGCTTTCTTTTACCTTCAGTTTTCCTTTACACCAAGTTAATAATTAACATGTCTATAAATGTTTGAACGATGCATTCACTTCAACTCTGTTAATTTGGAAAGCTTAAAATAAAGTTGAAAATAAGAATTGTCATCTTATTTGTTGTTAAATTAATGTGGATTTAACTTACAACAATAATACACATTTTTATTTATTTATTTATTTTCAATAGGCAAGTAAAAGTAAAAGCAGCAGTATTTGCACAACACTATTCGTGAAATTAGTTATTTTGCAAATATAAGGGTGTAAGTAAAACATTGAAATGGTAAAATAATAATTAGGAAAAGGAAAAAGAATAAAGTAGTAAAAATATATTTATACGGGTATGCCAAACATTTTTGATGATAAAAATGTGTAATTGTTCACACTACAGATCAGTCTCAGGGATTTTTGAGGCCATAATTGTTCAGGTTTTTGTCTGTTTTTCTGCACGACGAGAAGATGCGTTCAAAGACAGTACGGCGTCGTTTTTCCGTTTCAACGATGTCGAACTTAAGAATAGCGTTTATTTTGTGAATGATATTTCCCTGGAATAATTCTAGAACTGCTTACCACACCCATCCACATAACTGGGTGGTTGTGTACTTATTACTATAGTGTGTATTTGAGAAAAAGACCACACCTTTAGAGCAGCAAATGTAAATATAACTAAGACCGCCCCCGAGAGGGTATAAAAATGAAAACCCTGGACCAAGATCTCAGAGCGGAGTGGAGACTGGTTTGAACATTCTCTGTCTGTTCTCCTTGTGCAAGTAACATAAGAACGGACCCTGCTCTTGTCTTCCTTTTAGAGAAATGTTTCAAGTTGTTTATATATATATATATATTAAAGGAATAAAGTTATTTATCACAACTTGAACAAATTTATGTACAATTTATGTTATATATATATATATATTACATAAATATATTACATACAT
>NW_023417012.1:22997-23807 GCF_002922805.2 Oryzias melastigma | reverse complement strand
AACAATGAATAAACCGGGAGGTGTCACGGGCTTTGTTATGATTTTTTCCCCCATAAAACCTGCATTTAAAAAAACTTATATGGTTAAGTTTCATCCCAAGTACTCGGGGCTTTCTGACAGGACGACATTTCTTTCATACCAGGAAACGCGTTTGTTTGTTATCTGACATTACAGTAATTTACCACACCCCATTGCGACACACCTGTCGGCCGGGCAAAAGTCGAAGAAAGGTCATTAGTCCATTTGATATCGTGGACGTGGCAGAAACTTCTCTATATTTTGATTAAATATTTCAAATTGGTGTTTAACAGTTAATGAATATCATGAACACAGCCACCATGTCTGTAAAATCCAAGCGACCCTTAAATGCACCATTCGAGCCCGTTTCCTGTTTCAAGCAGACTTGTTTATGTCGCGTGAGGAAGACAACGAAGATCAAATATTTTATATATAATTCCTGAGTTTGATCACGCCACCACAAAAAATGATAGTTTTGTGGTCTGGTGTCTTTTTTGGGACACTCGTAGCCACGAATACCGGTAAGATATCATGTTCTAACATGTTAACCATCATCCGGTCGAAACCGAAAGTAAAAAATAATGTGACGTAGTTTAAAATTTACACTTGATTGAGTAATTTCTGCTTAAATACAAAACTAAAACTGTATTTACTTTCACATTTACGATGTTAAAATGTTTTTAAGGAGTCAGACATTACCTATAATAACTATTAGCTCATTGTTTTAATGCTAGCATGCTAGGTTAGAAAACTGGTGTCAAGCCAGCACGCTCTCGCTAAACTGCTGTCAAG
>NW_023417012.1:19697-21099 GCF_002922805.2 Oryzias melastigma | reverse complement strand
GCCGCAAATGGCCCGCGGGCCGCGAGTTTGAGACCCCTGCCTTAAAGGAACTACAAGTTTTATTGCTGCCAGCAAGAATAAGATAAGACAGAAGTTCAAAGGTTGTCCTTTCTTTTATTTCAGCGTTTTGGAACTTGTAAGATGTTTAATTAAAAAGAATAAAGAAATAAAATCAAAATCAAAATTTAACAACAACATTTTGGTTGTCGTGTACTTACAACAAAACTTTTTTTTAATCTTTCAGATGTTTAAAAATGTCCACAAGCTACATTAAGGTAAGTTAAAATATCAAATATAACACGGACCAAAGGACAAAATTGTTTTAATATCACTTTTATCTTGTACCTGACCCATCAATATATCAAAAAGTTAAATTTTACCGCAGTTCACGAGTAGTCCACTCCCCAAAAGGACCAAGACTGAGATGATCAACATTTTGAACCCAGTTCAGATCCGGCTGTTGGTCCAAAAATCAGTTTAATCCGATCGTTTTGGTCCATGAACCTCCCCCAGAATCCAATCCTTTCTGTATTTTTTACAACCCCTTGTGCTTCCTTGTACCCTGCAGTTTTATTTTAAACCTAGTTAATAATTAACATGTCTATAAATGTTTGAACGATGCATTCACTTCAATTCTGTTAATTTGGAAACCTTAAAAATGAAGTTGTCAATAAGAATTGTCACCTTATTTCTAGTTAAATTAATGTGGATTTAACTCAATAATACAAATTTGTATTTATTTATTTATTTTCAATAGGCAAGTAAAAGTAAAAGCATAAGTATTTGCACAACACTATTCATGAAATGAGTTATTTTGCAGATATGAGGGTGTGTAAAACCTTGAAATGATAAAATAATAATTAGGAAAAGGAAAAAGAATAAAGTAGTAAAAATATTTATATAAGGGTATGCCAAACATTTTTGAGGATAAAATGTGTCATTTTTCACTCTACAGATCAGTCTCTTTGCTGTTTGAGGCTATAATCATTCAGGGTTTTGTCTGTTTTTCTGCATGAGAAGAAGGTGCGTTCAAGGACAGAGCGGCGTCGTTTTTTCTCGATTCAAAAATGTCGAACTTAAGAATAACGTTTATTTCGTGAATGATATTTCCTTGAAATAATTCTAGAACAGCTTACCACACCCATCCACATTACTGAATAGTTGTGTACTTCTTACTATGTCGCTTATTTGAGAAAAAGACCACTTCCGTGTATGGCAGTGGTGCCTTCACGTGGTCTTGGTAAAAATGAAAGCCAAACAAATTTCCGCTTAAACCGGATCAAGTCTTACTAAAAGACAATCCCTTACTTTTACAAATAAATTATTTTAAACTAGAAAATGATCTGTGGACATAATTTAAAAAAAAAAACAGCTATATATTAAATGAGAAAAATGAAATTCT
>NW_023417012.1:14792-19652 GCF_002922805.2 Oryzias melastigma | reverse complement strand
AACTATTGTACCAAACTACAAATATTTTGGAGAAAAACTGCTCAAACAATATTTTCACACCATTACCAACATTTTTATTGAACAACATCATATTTGGCATGAGGTTAGAAAACAAATGTGAACAAATCTACCATACACTAATATATGAGAACATTAAGAATATTTAAAAATGAATTCAAATAATTTCTAGAATTACCAAAAGTCCAAAAGGAAACCAAAATAAAAACGTATATAATATTGAAAAATTATCTTTTGTTTCTAAATGTGTGAGTGATGACTTAATGACAAACAAATAAATAAACCGGATGGTGTCACGAGGCTTTGTGATGATTTTTTCCCATAAAACCTGCATTTAAAACGTAGTTAAATTTCATCCCAAGTACTCGGGGCTTTCTGACAGGACGACATTTTTTTCATACCAGGAAACGGGTTTGTTTGTTATCTCACATTTCAGTAATTTACCTGTTGACACCACGCCCCATTGCGACACACCTGTGGGCCGGGCAAACAAAGGTGATTAGTCCAGTTGATATCGTGGACGTTGCAGAAACTTCTCTATATTTTGATTAAATATTTCAAATCGGTGTTTAACAGTTAATGAATATCATGAACACAGCCACGATATCTGTAAAATCCAAGCGACCCTTAAATGCACCATTCGAGCCCGTTTCCTGTTTCAAGCTGACTTGTTTATGTCGCGTGAGGAAGACAACGAAGATAAAATATTTTATATATAATTCCTGAGTTTGATCACGCCACAACAAAAATGATAGTTTTGTGGTCTGGTGTCTTTTTTGGGACACTCGTGGCTACGAATACCGGTAAGTTATCATGTTCTAACATGTTAACCCTCATCCGGTCGAAACCGAAAGTAAAAAATAATGTGACGTAGTTTAAAATTTACACTTGATTGAGTAATTTCTGCTTAAATAAAAAACTTAAACCGTATTTAATTTGAAATTTACGATGTTAAAATGTTTTTAAGGAGTCAGACATTACCTAAAACAAACTTTTAGATAAGTAAAAATAACTATTAGCTCATTGTTTTAATGCTAGCATGCTAGGTTAGAAACAGCTCATGTAGCGCAACAAAATTAAGTATTTGGTTTTTATTGTAGCTGTTCTATTACGATACGATTTTACATTAGGTATTTTTTAAACATGCTACGTTTGCAAAACACTAGAAAATAAATTTCTTTGGAAAATAAGAATATTTATATATAAATAAAAGCATTTGAACTTAAAAATACAGTTTTTCTGTGCACTAGTTATATACATTTATGATAATTTATTTCATGACTTCATTAAACTTGAAAGCTAAATTTTCACAGCACAGTCAGTCCACTAAAATAACAGCTTTTTATACTTTCTTGTTTTTCACTTTCTGTTTTACAGAGACACACTCCCTGACATACATCTACACAGCCTTCTCCCATCCTGTGAAGCTCCCAGGCATCCATGAATTCACTGCTATGGGTCTGCTGGACAACAGAATGATCGATTACTATGACAGCTCCGAACAAAAGAAAATTCCCAAACAAAAGTGGATGGAGGAGCGACTCCAGCAGGAATACTGGGATAAAGGAACTCAGTCCCGGCAGAGCAAGCAGCAGTGGTTCAAGGTTAACATCGACATCCTGATCAACCGAATGAGACAAACTACTAATGGTGAGATTTGAAGGGAAAACAGATTGCATATTTTATGTCCACTTTTTGTGTTTTTGTCAATACAGCCCAAATCTATGAACATTTCTCTTCTCAGAAACTCATGTTCTTCAGTGGATGCATGGATGTGAAAGTGAAGAAGATGAAAACGGTAACCTTAAGTTTAAGCGTGGCGTGGACATGTACAACTATGACGGAGATGACTTCTTAAGTTTTGATGATGAGCATCAAGTTTGGGTGGCTGCAGTGGATGCAGCAGTCACCACCAAGAGGAAGTGGGATGAAGTCACAGCTCTGAAAGACTACACCAAGGGTTACCTGGAGAAGGAGTGCATGGATTGGATGAGCACCTTCCTCACTTATTCAAAACAGCAGCAGAGAAATGCCAGTATGTATTTTTAAGAACCCATCTGCTTTTATCTTTGATGTTGGCAGTATTTCTAAATGTAGATTTAGCTTTTAAAGTTTACTCTACCATTAAGGCCATTATACATATTTGCAATAATTGAATTATAACAGTTATATTTTTCTACACATAACTTCAATGTTTTTTATACTTTTTGCCAGCAAGTTTCTTTCAAAATGAAATGAAATGATGTGCCAATTGTTAAAATGTAATTTTGTGTTTTCTGAGTTATAACGTGTCTACCGTCAATTAGAGAAACGGAAAGTATGAAACTCATAAAACCAAAGTCCAAGTTGTTTTTCCTGACCAGACAACTGACTGTTAAAAACATCTTATTACCTTCAGAAATCAACTTTAAATTTTAGAAATGTTTCTGAACACATTACTTTCAAAATATTTCCTGATGAAGGTGCCAGGAAACAAAGCAAAAGCTGTTCAAAACAAAGATTGATGTCTGATTTTGTCTTTTCAGCTCCTCCTGAAGTTCACGTGTTCACAACAAAAGCCAAACAGTCCTCAATCGTCGTGCTGACGTGCCTCGCCACAGGCTTTTACCCAAAAGACATCAACCTCATTATTAAAAGAAATGGACGCATCCTCAATAAAGAGGATGGAGTGATGAGCTCTGGAGTTCGTCCGAATCACGATGACACCTTCCAAAGGAGAGATTATGTGGAGATTTTGAGGAGTGACACCGCTGAATACACCTGTGAAGTCATTCATGAAGCTTCTGACATGCGTGTGAAGAAAACATGGGGTAAGTCACACTCTTGCTTTAGTTATGAATTTATTGTTTTTTCATATCATTAGAAACCTCAGAAATTTTAGGTTTTGGTGTTTGAAATGAGAAAATGTACTTCCACGTTACACAATATCTAACTTACAATTAGAGCGTGTAAAGAACATGAACCTGTGTTTTCTGTGTTTTAGATCGTCGCCTTCCTCCTCTTGATGGATCTCACTTTGCAGTTCATGTTAGCCTTGCCGCTGTCTCCAGTCTTCTTCTTCTCTCTGTCTTGGCTTTGGTGTTTTTTATTTGGCATGTAAGAAAGGGAAACCGCAGTAAGTATATTCTTTTATGATGCATCTAAAACATTTGTCTGAATAATGTAAGCAAATGTATAATAATAATGCGCATATTCTGTAAATGTTTTATATATTTTCTTTTTTTTGACAGAAACTTTTTTAATTAAATTAGTAAAGAGAAATTTGCTAAAATTGATGTAACTGTGAAGCAGTATCAGTTCTGGTTTGAATGAATGAACTTAATTTATACAACACTTTACAACTGCTTATAGCATACCAAAGTGCTTCAGGATAAAATAAAGAGGAAAGTTTAAAAAAATAGACAAATTAAGAACAAAATATAAAAAACTGCATAAAATTACAAAAGCAGTCTCAAATCAAAATTAATTTATTAAGCACTTTTCAAACTAAAATAACACAACTTTTCACTGATTTGATTTGGCAGAGATTTTCCCACCAGATGTTATTCCTGATAACCCTGTTGTTTTTTGTTTTTTTATCTGGGCTGGGAACTGGCACAGGGGGACCCAGATTTGGGCCTCTTGTGGCTCCATAGTTAGGCGAGAGAAGGGTCGAGCCCTCTGCGAGACAAACCCTGGTTACCCATGCGCCAGTCCTGCCGCTACTAGAGTAACACAAGGTGCTTTACAAAATGAAAATACCTCATAAAAACAAAAAACTATGATTGAGTATTTGGGCCAGTTCACAACTGAAAAATGTAAATTACGACTTTAAATATTATACATTTACGAGTCAAAAATCTTAACCGTTTGATTACGAAAACAAAGTCGTTTATTTGTTGACTGGAAAAGTCATCGACTACATGATTTACTTTTTTTCTCTTACATTTACGTGTTATAGAATTTTAAATTTATGACTTTAAATCTTGTAAATTATGAGAAAAAGTCATAAATTTACAAGAAAAAAAACAAACTTATGAGAAAAAAAGTGAAATTTACGAGAGAAAAATATTTACAGGAAAAAAGTAATAAATTAACAACAGAAAAAAATCATACATTTACAAGAAAAAAAGTAATTTATGAGAAAAACGTCATGAATTTACATGAAAAACACATAACATTTATGAGAAAAAATTAATAAATTAAGAAAAAAATCATAAATGTACGAAAAAAAATTAATTTATAAGAAAAAAGTCACTAATTAAAGAGATACTGTAAAAGTGATAAATTTACAAGAAAAAAACATAATATTTACGAGAAAAAAGTCATAAATTAATGAGAAAAAAAGTAATAAATTTTCGAGAAAAAAAGTCATAAATTTACAAAAAAACAAACAAACATATTTACGAGAATAAAAGTAATACATTTACAAGAAAAAAGTCAAAAATTTACAAGAAAAAAACATAATATTTTCGGGAAAAAAGTAATAAATTAATGAGAAAAAAAGTCATAAATTTACAAGAAAAAAAATATAATATTTACGAGAAAAAAGTCATAAATTCATGAGAAAAAAGTAATAAATTTACGAGAAAAAAAGTCAAAAATTTACAAAAAACAAGCAAACATATTTACAAGAAAAAAAAGTCAAAAATTTACAAGAAAAAAACATAATATTTTTGGGGAAAAAGTAATAAATTAATGTGGAAAAAAGTCATAAATTTACAATAAAAAAGTCATAAATTTAAAAGAAAAAAACCAGAAATTTATAAGACACTTTTATCAGTGAGTTTGACTTTCTGGGATTCTGTCAGTAATGCGGAGTCTCATTCGTTAAATAAAGAGCTCAGAGACACACGTTTGCGT
>NW_023417012.1:0-7273 GCF_002922805.2 Oryzias melastigma | reverse complement strand
ATATGAGATTTCACAAAGCTTTGTAAGAATTACTTTGTTTTAAAGGGCTAAGGACCTAAACAAGTGTCCTAAAATCTACCTTTATATGCTTAGTAAAGTGTTAAAGCGACTTTTAAAATATGCTAATGTCACAGAAACGTGTTCATTCATAAATATATGTCACTATATTAAAAACATTTTTTTAAGTTAACTTTCAGCCTGAGAATTGCCTTCCATACTAAACGCGTTAGTCATATCAAATTGCAAGCATGTTTACAATCACCTGTCGGCTCCACGCCCCGTTTGAGACACACCTGTCAGCCGGGCAAAGTCGAAGAAGCTGATCAGGTTCTTTGACATCATGAACGCTGCAGATACTTCTTCGTTTCCCAAAAACACATCAAACTGGGTTGCAATTAATGAAATAATGAAGACAACTCAACAAAACTGTGAAATCCAACCGTCCCTTAATGCATCATTGAAGTTCCTTTCCGGTTTGAGGAAGACGCTTTTTGCATCTGTCGCGTGGGAAGGAAAGACCGAATATTTTGAAACTAAAGCCAGAATTAGACCCAAATAGCATGTAAAAATGAACATTTTACAATTGTGCGCGCTTTTTGCGACACTAATAACCATAAACGGTGGTAAGTTATCGCGTTCTTCATGCTAACTTTGACTCAATTAGAACCGAAACTGAAACTTTATTGTGACGTCGTTTAAAATTCACTTTTCTTTGAGTAATTTCTTCGTAAATTACGAACTTCAGCTGCATTTATTTCAGAATTTACACTGTAAACATTTTATTTGATGAGTCAGGCAACACAAAAAGCAACATTTATGATGTAAAATATATAAACTCCTCGCTCCTTTTTATGCTAGCATGCTCGAGTTTCTGTCGTGTCAAAAAGTTGCACAGAAACGTAGAAGAAGATACTTTCTCTATGTGAAGCATTTATTTAATTTTTGCTCAACAAAACAAATAGTAATTTTGCATTACAGGGTTTTAAATAATTATTCTTTTAGAAAATGAACCAATAATCAGGAATAGATTTGCAGTGGATTATATCATTTTTGTTTTTTTATACAAAATGATAGTAAATCATAGATGGATTTGGACATTTTAACTTAATTTAAACTATGGTTATGGCTGAATAAATTTCATAGAAGGTAATAGCAGGGATCCTTAATTCCTTGCGTGTTTCGCAGCTTTTAAAAACTCATTTTTTCTGTGTTTTGTACTTGTTATTTTCCAGAGAAACACTCCCTGACCTACATCTACACGGCCTTCTCCAAACCTGTGAAGCTCCCAGGCATCCATGAATTCACTGCTATGGGTCTGCTGGACAACAGAATGATCGACTACTATGACAGCACTGTGCAAAAGAAAATTCCCAAACAAAAGTGGATGGAGGAGCAACTCCAGCAGGAATACTGGGATAAAGGAACTCAGTCCCGGCAGAGCAAGCAGCAGTGGTTCAAGGTTAACATCGACATCCTGATCAACCGAATGAGACAAACTACTAATGGTGAGATTTGAAGAAGAAACAAAAATGTCATAATTTCTGAAAATTGCTTCATTTTATTAAAGTAACACATTACTCCTCCTCTGCTGTTTGTTTCAAACCGTACTACTGGATTTACAATGGTTAGTCTCCCTTGCGTTGTGTTTTTTCTGCATGTGAGACGCCAAGATCCAAAGACCTACCTATGTATTTATATCTATATTTATATAAACTGGGGTGAAAGTAAGCTGGAGCTGTCAGGAGCGGCGTTCCGGTAAAAGAATTGGCTGGAGAGATCAGCTGTGCGGCCGGCTTACGCTTCATAACACATGACAGTAACCGCGGTCGCTCTTATGAAAGAATAAAATGAAAATTGACGCTCAAGCTGAGAGCAGGCAGCGATTTATCTTGATGTTTGCATTGTTTTTAGTGACGCATCGGCCAGTTGATTAAATTCTCTGGATCTCTCTCTGCTGGTCTTGGCTTTCTTGCTTCTGTATCAACACGTTCTTGCTTTCGGGTCGTTGCGCATTGACGTTTGGGACCCCTCTGTGTCACTATTTGACGTTTTGGGTAAGGATGTCCCGATCAGGTATTTTTGGGCCCGATCCGATTCCGAGTCATTTTTGACCAAATGTGATTCCTGTCCTCATTTAAAATTCTTTACTTTAGTATAAAATTGGACGAGTGTTCATGAATAGCGGATATCATTATTAGTTTTAATTTATACGTTTTATTTATTTAGTTATTTTTAAGATTATGTGCTTGTTTTTTAAGTTCTTAAGACATCACATTTTCAGTTTTATTACCACAGTAGTTAATTTTCGTAGCTGTTATTTCTCTGTCAGATAATTAAAACAGGCATATCAAAGGACAGCTCGGGTCCTAAGGAGTTAAATCACGGCGCTAGCATGTAGCAGTTAGCAGCTGCTGTGTTTAGCCGTCTGTCTGAAGCACAAAGAGCTTCACATTAAAAAGAAACTAAAACTTTTTCTGTTGAAATCCCTTTAGAGGTTGTTGTTTGTGTTATGACAAACCAATAGAGACACTTGCTGTCAGTTTAAAGCATTTTTAAAAGAGTTATGGTCCCGAAAGTTAGCTTTCTAGCTAGCCTTGTTTACCTCATTCGGAAAAAGCAGCAGCGAGATACAAGCTTGGTAGCACGTGTGTAAAGCATGCCTGCCTGTGCGCGTTTGTAATCTGTCTGCTGAAGAGGCAGATGGTAAGAAGTGACTTTGTCTGAGCGCTAGAATGACCGCGATCGCCTATTTCTTGTTTGATCGGTGCGCTGTGGGAACTAGTCATCTTAAATATAAAATACAATTTCATACCTTTTTATTTTGAAAGTACAACAAAAGTTTTTATTGTGATGCCTGAATCCATGTCCCGTTTCTCTGATTTTTTTGTCATGAAATCGACACCTCATTGGACAAAAAATAGAATTATTGAATGTTCCATTTTTTTGTGTCAACCCAACAGAGACGCCTCGCAGACGGACCAGTATAAATTAGGTATAAATCTTGATTGAAATCCTTTGTGTTCCCTCAGAAACTCACGTTCTTCAGTGGATGCATGGCTGTACCGCCAAGGAGGACGAAAACGGCAACCTCACCTTTGTGCGTGGCGTGGACAAGTACAATTATGACGGAGATGATTTCTTGAGTTTTGATGATGGGCATCAAGTTTGGGTGGCTGCAGCTGATGAGGCAGTCCTCACCAAGAGGAAGTGGGATGATGTCACAGCTCTGAAAGACTACACCAAGGGTTACCTGGAGAAGGAGTGCATGGAATGGATGAAAAAGTTCCTGGAATATTCCAAATCACAGCTAGGAAATGCCTGTATGTATGCTTTATACTAAAGGGAATTGCATTTTCTTTTATTTAATTAATATTTCTCGCTTTTAGTTGTTGAAATGTGAAGTTTAATTTGCATTTTTTTTAGAGAAACATCAATAATGCTATTAATTCTTTTGATTGGTGGAAAAAATATGGATCTTATTATAGTTTTAAGGCACTGCTAATATAACAGGAAGGAAAATAATCAATTCTAGTCATAAAAGTGTGTAAAAATGGTTCTGAAGGGAAAAGGTATCTATTTCTAAGACACTAATATGCAGTCTTTGTAACTCGATAACATCTAAAATCTCTCAAATGTTTCTGATTTTATTGCAAACTCTTGTTGAAAGGTCAAATTGGACCCACTCTCTAAGACTCAGGAGCAAAAATCCACATTAAAAGCTCCGTTATTCACATGTCTGAAAGCAGCTGCTTTGTTTGACGGTTTCCTGATGTCACGTTTTCTCCTCCCAGCTCGTCCTGACGTGTTCGTGTTTGCAACGCGAGCCAAAGAAAAGACAAACGCCGTGCTGACGTGCCTCGCCACGGGCTTTGACACTAAGGACATCATCCTGAATATAAAACGGAACAGCCGAATTCTCACTGCAGACGACGGAGTGAAATCCTCAAGAGTTCGTCCAAATGAAGACAATACTTTCCAAAGAAGAGATTATGTGGAATTTCTGAGGACTGACTCGGCCAGTTACTCCTGTGAAGTCGTTCATCAAGCCTCCAACATGCGTGTTGTGAAAGCGTGGGGTAAGACACGCTTTGTTGCTTCGTATGTGCATCGATTATGATCCATACACGATTCTGGATCGCTTTGTGAATTTAGTACCCGTGTGGGCCAAACCGTGGCTAACATGCATATTCTTCATCTTTATGGGATTTATGTCCCATAAAATACTCTGACCTGAATGCAAGACCACATTAACAGTAATGTTCTCCTTGATTTTCAGATAATCGACTTCCTCCTCTTGAAGAAATGTCGATTGTTTTATATGTTCTTCCTCTGGTTCTGGTT
Organism: Oryzias melastigma; assembly: GCF_002922805.2. Taxonomy (NCBI): domain Eukaryota; kingdom Metazoa; phylum Chordata; class Actinopteri; order Beloniformes; family Adrianichthyidae; genus Oryzias; species Oryzias melastigma. The sequence goes on along the minus strand of NW_023417012.1, from coordinate 2,932 downwards.
CTGGTCTTGGCTGTTCTCGTGGCTGGTGTGCTGATTTTCTTGCAGAAAAGGGGAAAGCTCAGTAAGTGTAATTTCTTCCCATCCCAATGAATTCTTGTCTATTTCACCAAGACCCTCTATACATAAAATGGATTCAGAGTCAATATGAAGGTTAAAATAGTTAAAATGAAGGATGTTGGATCAAATCATTTAGATTTGTGTCTCCAGTTCATACAGTTTCTGGTCTGGAGAAATCTACAGGAATTCAGTAAAATATTCAAATTAATTGTAATTTTCACAACAGTGTCTCACAATCAAAGCATTATCCTTGATTATAAAGGGAAAACAATATAATTGATACATTAAATGAATTAATAGACAACTGAAAAAAAGAGGGAATAAAATGAACAAAATATGTTTACAATTTTTTTTTCTTGTTTAAAAAGCTAAAAAGTTTTTATCTTTTGTTGTTTTTTGTTAAATTTTGTGCTACACAGACAAACGGTATGTCTACAAAATAACCTGATAATAAATAAAGCATGTACCTACACTTTATTAATGAAATATATTAATGGTACGTTTCAAATTTGCGTAGATTTAAAAAAAAAATCTTTATTTAACAAAAATATTTTTTAGGGTTTTGTTGACATAATCCGTACTAACTTGTACTGTTTTTCTTCACAGACTTTAAGAGGCCAAGCCCCAGCATCAATGGTAACTCAGTTTGATCAAATTTCATATTTTTAGGGTCATGTATGTTTAGAAAGTTTTGATATTCATAGATACATTCAAGTTTTTCTGTATGGCTCTGGTAAACGTAAATCAGGTTTTTCTTCCGAAGCTTTGCATGTTGGGAAATCTGCAAACTTATTTTACATCTACATACTTCAAATAGATTTCAAACATCCTAAAAGCTTTGCTGTTTTGTTATTTTTTTTAATCCCAGCAGCAATCTTAAAATTTAAAGCTAAAGAAAATAAAGAAACCTTAAACGTTTGCTGCACTTTCTTCTGTCTCTTTGTTAATTTCTTAAATGAATAACTATCTGTGTCCTTCATGAGTAGTCTATCTGCAAAACATACAAAAAGGAGTATTTTTAAAAATTAAATATTTCTGTCTCTGCATGAGCGTTTGCACTAGTAATGGCGTTTCCTTCTGCAGAGATGTACACGTATGTCCAGAAATCTTTGATGGTAGTTGGATTTTCATCTCTGTGCTTCTACAGGCAGCTCTGACAGCAGCTCTAAAGGCAGCTCCAATGGAAGCTCTAATGGCAGCTCTGACAGCACCCCCAACAGCTCTGAACCTCTCATGAACGGTAAATATTTTACATTTTTGAATTTAAAGACCCACTCCAATAAAAATCATATTTTTTGGTGTGTTTTTAACATGTTCTTGTAGCATTTTTCTCACAATAGAGGAGCTATATAACATAATTTACGATTTAAACTGTGTGTGTTTCTTAATTCGAATCACGTTGGATCAGGAGCAGATGAAAACTGGAAGCTTGAAAAAGCTCAGACTAATGAGGCAGCCACTGAAACAGGAGCTCCAAAGTCTATTCTTTCTGCTCCAATTCTGAAGCAAATAGATTTATTATTTTCCACGTCTGAGCTGGCATCTGGCTCAAAACTGTACGGCTGGTTAGCTCTGATATTATTTTGCTAAGCTAATGTTAGCGTGGGGTTGTGACAGGCTGTAAACAAAGGTTTGATGGGATATTAGCGCAGCTAACTTCTGCACCAACAGTCCTGCCTAGAGTTGGGACAAAATATCGGTATGGCGAACTGTAGCGATATTTTAACTCAAACAATTACCTAACAGGAAATACGAGTTTAATTTAGGTGTATAGTTTAGCAATTAGCTATTGTTTATATTTTATGACCAACCAAATTACTGGCATGAAGCCCAATGAGGTAGTTGTTTTTGTGATATTGGGATGTATAAATAACATTGAATATCATTGAATTCCCTTACTCAGTTTTTAAAAGGATAAAAAAAAGTCCACCAGGGGGCGCTTCTCGTGAGCATGACAGTAAAGTGTAAAGATAACGTTGTGAAATCGTCATCAATTTTTACCGGACCAAAACGTTTTTAGCCTTAATGTCTGAAAACATAGTTAATAATATCATATAATATTAACAATCTGAACATTATTATTGTGTCTCAATAATAATACATTATCTGACAAAATGTAAAATTAATATTTATCGATCATTTTATTTAATGGTGTTTCCTTTTGCAGAGATGTACACGTTTGTTCAGAAATCCTTGATGGTTGTTTTATTTTTATCTCTACGCTTCTACAGGCAGCTCTAATGGCAGCTCCAATGGCAGCTCTAATGACAGCACCGCTGTACCCCTCAATGGTAAATATTTTTTGAAATGTTTCTTTAAAGACCCACTCCAAAGAAAACCATATTTTTGTGTGTATTTTTAACATTTCTTGTAGAATTTTTCTCATAATAGAGGAGCTATATAAAAGAATTTACAATTAAAACTCCCTTTGTAAGCATTTCTTAATTCAAATGGCATTGGATCAGGAGCAGATGAGAAGTGGAAGCTTGAAAAAGCTCAGACTAATGAAGCAGCCGCTGAAACAGGAGCTCCAAAGTCTACTTTTTCTGAAGCTAATAGATCTATTATCACCTTCATTTTCCTCATCTGAGCTGGCATCTGGCTCAAAACTGTACGGCTGGATAGCTCAGATATTGTTTTGCTATGCTAATGTTAGCTTGGAGTTGTGAGAAGCTGTAAACCAGCGTAAGAAACTGTAAACAAAGGCTTAGCGGAACTAGCTTCAGCACCAACAGTCCCGCTCACAACCCAGAATCATATTTCTAATGAGCTGCAGGAAATATATCTTAAAAAATAAAGCAGGATTTTTATTTAGGCTAAATAATTGCATATTTGTGTGAATGCATTCAATGCATTCACACTATAGTGTTTCTGT
>NW_023417011.1:49006-54761 GCF_002922805.2 Oryzias melastigma | reverse complement strand
GAGCTGGTAAACTGAATCTGTAGCGACCTGCACAGGCAAATATATTGAATTTAGTAGCTGGTTTGTCAATCCACAATGGCTCAAGGAGGAGAAGAGATGGATTTGGTTGCAGACTTACTGTCAAAGTCGTTTTCAAGACGGACTTTTCAAGAAAAGCTGGACATTGTTAAGCGGGGTCGGGCAACTCCGAAGCTAGCAAGCCCCGTGTCCACTGGTTCTGTTGAACGGACATTCTCAGCTCTGATGCGAATTAAAACTTATGCCAGAAATACGTCAGGGCAGGCTCGACTTTCAGCATTAGCTTCCATGGCGATAGAAAAGGACTTCTTGATGGAACTAAAACGCACGGATAATCTGCACGACAGAGTGATTGAAATCTTCTTGAGGATAGAAAGGATAGATTTTGTGTACAAATAATCCGGATTTTTGGTGAGTAAAATTTTGCTATATACCTAAATATTATTGCAATTTTATCAGGTTATTTTTCTATGCTTTTTTATGTGTGTCGCAGTTGTACCTGCAGTAGAAGTTTTATAGCCATAAAATAGTTATTGAGGGTTGGGTTGATTCAGATGGAGCACTACTGAAGGCCTAGGTGTGAAATGCACGGCCCGCCACTGCTTAAATGTAACTATAACCACATGAAACCTTATTTGCCTCTATTCCTTTGTTAAGGAAAAAATAACTTCTCAAAATAAAATAAAATTTGAATACTATAAAAAAAACTGTTTTTTTTTAATAAAATGTAAATAACTGGTGATGCTCTAACCTTTCCACCATTTTCATTATGCTGTGATACACTCAGAGGTACTTGTGATCATTTTATTTCTCACCTACTGTACTTTTTTGTCCTCCCTGTTCATTCTCTCTGAGTTCTCCTGATGATGTATTTGGATGCTCAAGAGCTGTCCCTTCCATCTGACGGGACTGGGCTGGGGGAGGAGTCACTGGAGCCGCCCGCCAAGCTGGCCAGAACTGATCAGGGGGTCCTCTTCACGACCGAAAACTAACCAGAACCCAGCAGAAGAGATTGATCCCATACAGATGTACAAAGAAACACTAATTTATACGTTGGTTATATGATAGATCTCATCAGTGTCTGTAAACACGTGTAGCATATAGTTTTGATTGTGCTAACGGAGCTGATATGGGAGTAAATGTGACCGTGGAGAATCAAGTTGGAGAATTTCTTGCGTCTAAAGGGATTTCCTTGGACCTAAACACTGTTGAGATCTGTCATCCGCTTCCTCTGAGAAAGAATACGGATAAACCAGCGATCCTGATCAGGTTTGTGAATCGAAAACACAAGATAGCTCTGATGAAACAACGCAAACACCTGAAGGGTTCTGCTGTTTATCTTAACGATCATCTTTGTAAATATTATGCTGATCTGGCGAAGCACGCGAGGCTCCTACGATCGAGGAAACAGATCCACAGTACGTGGACTCTGAACTCCAGAATCTTTGTGAAACCACTCGGACCACCGGACGTTACAAAGCCTTTGGAAATAAAATCCATGGAAGACTTTGAGAACTGTGGGATTACGCATGTTTGACCCTTTAATTCAAGCAAAAAGTGAAATGTGAACTCAAAAACCGCTGGATACGACCTCTGACCCAATTCTGAGCTGCAGAACTCGAGCACATTTCCCTTGAAATGGGACCTTCACAGTCTCTCAGTCAAAACAACGAAGAAGAACCGTTACGTGGCCTTAAACTTGTTCCTAAGCAGTGATGTAGCACTGATTCTGATTAAAAAAAAAAAATAAAAAATACATTTTTATTTTATTTTATTTTGTAATTTTATATCCTTTTCTTTTCAACTTATTTTTTATGATAATGATCTTAATGAAAACAATCTGCACAAATTGTATTTTTTTTATTAGAATAGTTTGATTTTTTTCTTTCTCCATAAACTAATGAAGATAATTTTTACTTATTATTTTTTTATTTTTTAATAATAATTATGTGATTAATACAATCTGCACTAATTTTCTTCTTTTTACGAGAATATCTTGATCTTTACAGCATTAGCAAATAAAGATGATTTAATTATTTTTGTATTATCATAATTCATGCACAAAGTGTCTTTTTTCTATGAGAATATTAGATTATTGTTTATGTAATATGCAGTAATGATTACTAAAAAGTTTACAATCACTAAGGTATTAATTTTCTTTACTGATTAATATAAATGATTTGTCGTGGATGCTTTGAAACTTGATAACATTAATGATATTAATGATCCTTAATAGCCTGATTTTATTAATATTTGATATTAAGTCCTGAACCGGATACTGATAATTCATGTAGAGAAAATGGTATGGTCGAGTCGGGGTGGGATTATATAAGTTCGCTTCCTTCCACTCCCTTTCAAGTGATCTACTTGTGATTTATTAAGTGATATGTTATGTATGTATTATGACCTGATTGCTTGAAATAAACCATTTCATTCATTCATTCATTCATTCATTCATTGTGTCATTTGTTTCAGTACACTCGCTCAAACCATGTTTGTTTGCTGCTGCCAAGGGGGGAAGAGACCATTGATTCTTTTCGGGGGTAATGTTTCCCTAAAAGCTACACAACCAGAGTATGTCGCTGCAAAGAGAACCTCCAGAACCAAATGGGACACATTCTCTGGCTCTCATCAAATATTTGTTCCCCCAAGAACACCACAAACCCGTCACTGCCATGTCAAAGTGGTCTTTCAAATTGTGCAAACTGTGTGTAAACGGTGACGTCTCTGGAGAAAGTAGGCTTTAAGTGGAGGTTTCTTTAATTTATTGAATTTGTTTGATGTGGAGTGAAAACAAAAGGAGCGATTTGTAAAAGACGCCCCATCGTTTGGTATTTTGAGTGACAGCATGTTTTCAACAAGTCTCATCATCAAGCTTCAAACCAGCACTCCATCCTTTCTACCGAGTCCCTCAGTTCTTCATGATCAACAGAACGGTTTACCCAGTAAAAATGTTTAGTCATTTTTATAGTGCATTGTTACTCTGTACACAACACACTGTGTAGGAGCTAAAAGGTCTAGAAACTAACTCACTCGTTCTAGCACTTAGAGCTACTGCGATGTGTGACGCCAGATAGACTTGGCTTGACACGCTAATCGGGCCGTCGTTTTCCTGTACGACGCAAAAAAAATAAGTCTGTCACTCCAATATCCTTTGCAATAAATCTGTTATTTATTCTTTACAATAACTGATATGGATTATACTTATTTTGATCGATTTCCCGCTACAACGGTCGAAAACCTGTTTTCCTTCTGGCTGACGCACACCTGCCTGATGTCAGCCAATCACACTCAATTTATGACAGACCACATAATGACAGCAAGATAACAGATCACAACAGCGACACCCACAGGACATATTTCACAATAGGGCTCCGACATACTGAGAAAAACTAAGATGTTCAGTGGCAGTGTTTGATGAATTTGGTCTGCTATAAGTATGACTGTGCCTTTGGAGGTGGTAGAATGAAATTCAGATGTTTTTAATTTTAAAGAGACAAATTAAAGAACATGGAAGAAACAATACAACTTGTTTGTCTTTTTTTTAGAGAAAGTAGTGAGTCTGCAGTTAAATTGCAGAAACCTCAAACTGGACTGTCTTAAATATGAGGACAGTTTTACTGCAGTGAAATCATATAAGTGTCAAAAGTTTCTATTGCTTTTAACACTTTTTACACGAGGGTTTGAATAATGTTTCATTTATTATACAAAAATGTGATGACAAACTAAAGATTCTTACTATTTTCGATTAAAAAATCATTTCAAAGACTCATTCAAAATCTAATAAATACTAAATTGATCAATTGACCAATCCAAGATCTGAAACTCAGTTCTAGACTCTTCTTTATGTGTCCAAAAGAAAAACTTTTAAATCCATTTATGATCACGCTTAGACTATGTTCTTTTTTATAATTGAAATATTTTATTTTAGAGGTACAACAGAATATTTTTTCAATCTCAACACATTTGTCCATATTAAAAAGTTAGTAGAAGTATCTAACGTCTTAATGTTCATAGCATGATGACCATTTCTTTCATGATCATTTTCTACTTTATAGATTGTTTAAAATTATTTTTTTTGAAAAGTTTATCTTTTAAAGTTGTTTGTTTACCAGCACTGCCTGAGTCATTCTTGTACTGTTTTAATCAGGACTTTAAACAGGACTTCTGTAAAAATGAGAAAAAAAACACCTTCAGCTTCTTGTAAAATTAAGACAGTTCAGTACAAACTGAAACTTTAAAATGTTGTTCTCTGAACTTCTTTAAAGATGTTTGTTGCATAAAGTTGCACAGATAAAATACTGAACAAAACACTGAATCTGTTCTGTTTGCACCATTTAGTCATCAGAATAAACAATAAATAAGAAGTCATCAGAGCATTTGAATCATTTCAATATATTGAAGGCTAAAGGAACATTTGCATTTTTCTGTCCTTCAATCTTCATTTTGATTGATCAGACAACAATGACTCCTGGTGGTACTTAAGAGTATTACGATTATCTGCCAGCTACAAAAACGTCGGTGTCAAAGCCATGATTCAGGTACTGAAAACATAAAAATATAATATAAAAAATATTCTGAAACTTTATGCATTTATTACCATCTTGGTTGGTAAAAAAAATTGGTATATGTTAAAAAAATACCAATATCCCCAAATTAGGGAACTAACAATATAAGGCTGTTTATGAATGCACTTTCAATAAGAGGGGCATAATGCAGAACAAAATGGATATAGAGATTAAAACCATTAAGAAACCAAGAATATTTCATAAGAGAAAATCACCATTCAAAAATATGATTAAAAATTACAAAAAGCATTACCAAATGAAAACAAATAAAACATGTAAACAAATGTTTGCAGTTACTTACAACGAACAAAAAGATATGTTGCTATTTAACTGTTTGTTTAAAAACTAATGATCAACTTTTGAAAAGCAAATTGTTTTAAGTTTAATATAAATGTAAGAAACCAACCTCCTTATTATTTCTAAGTTACCTCTTCTCTGTATTTCAGTCTCAGTTCTGTTTGTGTCGTTTAAAATGAGTGTTTGCGCTAAACATTTGCCGTGTTTTTAAAGGCTCTTAGATTTGGTGATTTATTTCTTTTCTGGAAGTGGATCAATGTTCAGCTGTTCTAGATCCAACGTAGGATTTTCATGAAACTCCTCCACATGACTTGTTGCTGAAGAAGCGCTGTAGATCCCAGAGGTAACATCAGAGAATCTGGTACGTTGTTTCAGCCATTCAGAAACATTTCTGTGTCCTCTTTGAAGTCCTGAGATGCTCCCATATTCAGATGTAGCATCTCCACTCACTGAAAAAGATAAATGCTGTCAAAAAATACTGAGATATTCTAAATGTATCTATTTAAAAAAATATCTACTCACTGTCAGGGATAACACCGCCATCCATGCTTTTTGCCACATCCACAGATGGTATTCCTTTTTTATCTGGTTCATTTGCTAAAGCTCTCATCATTCTGTCAATCAGTATCTGTTCTCTCTTCTTCCACTCCTCTTCTGTCACCATCGGCTGTTTTTTTTGCCGGGTTAAAAAAACTTGTCTTTTTTTTGTCTTTATGTGAGAAATATCCCCTGTTTTGTGTTGAGATTTCAATAACCTTTTGGAGCAGCTCTTTGACTAGAATATCAGAACAATCACAGCAGAAAACATGATATCTGTTATCACATTTTGTCAACAACTCCTGAAGAGCTTTTCCTTCTCTGACAATGTGATC
>NW_023417011.1:41073-48861 GCF_002922805.2 Oryzias melastigma | reverse complement strand
GATCTTCATTGTCCTGCACAGACAAATACAATTAAGATTTGAACAACTTTGGGATTTGTTAAAGCTTTAAAAATTAAAACAATCAGATACCTTCTTAATGTAAGCTATGTGAAATCCTTCGTCAAATTTTTCCATGAACAGAATCCGATTTCCTGCAGCACTTTTTCCTGATCCTTTCTGACCCAACAGAACAACTCTGAGCTCACTGAGTGACTGTCTCTCCTCTGTAAGAAACAGAAAATACATTTAATCACAAACTTTAAATATTCTTTAAATGTATCAATGAAGACTCATGATTTTACTTCACCTTTAAAGATTTCTTTCAGTACTCTTGACTGTCTTTCAATGATCTTCTTCATCTTTTTGGCTCTTTTGTCTGCATCCTCTCTCAGAGTCTCCATTTCTGCTGCTCTTCTCTGGTCGACTTCATAATAAGGATCATCATTTTCTGCCCACATCTCCTCAATCTTCTCCAGGAGAACCTTTACTTGTTCTCTATTATTGCGCTCCAGGTTGTTCAGGACATGATATCTGTTCTCACATTTGTTCACCAGCCACTGCAGCCCTTCATCACTCTCTATCCTCTCCTCTACAGTCTTCACTCCAAGAAAGTCTCCTCTTGTAAACAGAATGATTGTGATCTTCCAAACATCATCTCCAAACAGACTCATGTGATCCTGAACTGATCTCTGGTACGTTGCATTAACTGCAGTTATAAGCTCAATCACCAGGAGAACTGCATGTGGTCCTGGAGGACACATATACAAACTATTCTCTATTTCTAGTTTGTCCATCTCACTGGTGTTCTGAAGGGTGTGGATGTAAAACCATCCAGGAGAATCAACAACTGTAAGTCGTCTGTCTGCAAACACACCGTGACCTATTTCACATTGTGTTGTTCTTGGACCATCACAGTTTTTATTCACATCAAATACATCTTTTCCTAGAATAATATTTCCTGCTGAACTCTTGCCCGACCACTGAGGACCAACTATGACCAACTTTGAATGATCAGGGGGGTTTTTGCCACCTGTAGGTATTGAAAGAATAAAAATAAATAAATAAATAAATAAAATAACAGCAACCTGATATGATTTATTAAAAACCAAATCTGAAAATGTTATAGTTAGAAAATACTTAATCATTTTTTCTGCACATGAAATATTGTTTTTCTGCATGAAAAAAATTTGCACCTAACATTATAAACAGATTAAGACAAAATTACATAATTGCTTTTTTGAAATAAAAGAAGTTTGTAACATACCTTCAATCAGAGCTCTGAGTTTCTGTCTTTTTTTCTGCACTTCGTTGCGTCTTCTTGATGCATTTTCTACAAAACTTTGAAGTTTTTGTGTCAAAATGATTCCTCGAGTTTCATCCACTGAGTAAGGATTGTTGAGGTTGTTTGTTACCAGTTCTTCAATTTTCCTGAACAGCTCCAAGACTTGGGTTCTGTCAGCGCTGTCACTGATATGAAGAAAATGTTTTCTGTTTCTACATAGTTGAAGAATCTGCTGAACTGATGGGTTTACTTTGATCAAATGTTGAATGTTTTCCTCTCTATACAGGGAAAATGAAGTGAACAGCACAATTGTGTGTTTGAGCACATCTGCATTAAAAAGTTCCAAGTGTTCTTTCAGAGATGATTTGAAAATCAGAGGAAAATTCCACTCAACAGGAATGACCAGAAGAAAGGCGTGAGGGCCTGGAGGACAAAGATGGACACTGTTCTGGATTTCTATCTGGTCCAGTTCTGGAGTGTCTTCTTGCGAATAGTTCCACCACCATCCTGGAGTATCAACCACAGTCACTAGTCTGCCGTGAACCTTTCTCTGTCTCGCTGTACTTTGAGCAGTTCTACTGCTGGTGTCAAAAACATTTTGACCGAGTATCAAGTTCCCAGTAGAACTTTTAGTTCTTTTGCTTCTTCTTCTTCCCCCAATTAAAACAATCCTTAACTCTGGACAGGAACCACCTTTCCCTACAAGAAAAACACAGAAGAAAGAAAAAAAAAGACTAAATCGACTATTTAATTTAGGGGCTGCACGGTGGCGCAGTGGTTAGCACTCTCGCCTCACAACGAGAAGGCCCCGGTTCGAATCCCGGCTGGGACCTTTCTGTGTGGAGTTTGCATGTTCTCCCCGTGCATGCGTGGGTTTTCACCGGGGACTCCGGCTTCCTCCGACCGTCCAAAAACATGCACATAGGTCAATTGGTTACTCTAAATAGCCTGTGAATGTGAGAGTGTATCTGTGTGATTGAGGCCATGCAACAGACTGGTGACCTGTCCAGGGTGTACCCCGCCTTCGCCCATCAGTAGTCGGGTTAGGCTCCGGCACCCCCGCGACCCCGGAAGGGACATAGCGGTCAGGAAAATGAATGAATGAACCATTTCATTTAAACACCAAGGTACTTTGTATACATTTTTAGTCTTGTAAAGACATGACAATCAAATATGTTATTTTAGGACGTAGCCAACAATCGATGTGATCTCAGAAAAATATAGGTAAAACAGACGTTTATTTGTTTGGTTGTTGGAATTGGAATCAAAACAGAAATATATTTTAACTTTGTTGAGTCCAAAAAACACAAACTGTTTTTGAAGTTTCTGGAGGTAATCAAATCAAATCAAATTAGAAGTGAATTAAAAAGTCATTGTTCACTTATTTTTCAAATCACTTTATCAGTATAGCCAAGATATTTATTCTAGACTTATTTCTAATTCACTATTTTATTTATTAGATTTTATTTTTGAGTTTATACCGTATATCCACCTCTTTTAATTAAAGGTTAATTTGAACACAATCCTATAAGGGTTCTGGGAAAGATGGGAGGCTATGAGGATTATCAAAGGTTCTCTTTAGGAATTACTTTGAATACTTAAAAGTTTATTTTAATATGTCTTCCAAAGAGTTCGCCTGAATGCATTAAAGTATTCACCTGTACATTTATTACAAGTGTTTGAATCATAATATGCCAATTCAGTTTTAAAGAAATTGAAATTGAAGTAAACACTAATCCTGATTTATAAAGTGCATGTATCTACAGCCAGTTTACCAGACATTTATAAATCATTCCAAACTAATGCGGTGTATGTATCTCCGTGATTGTGTAAACATCACTCACCAGACCGCGGAACTGCGTCAGCCATAACTTTAACCTGATCCAGTGAAATCCACCTGTTCAAGTCTAAACCGAAAGTAAAAACAACCATTTAGTTTATTCCCACACAGTTCCAAATGTTCTCACGGAATATTCTTAAGACAATATATAAAGGAGGAAAAACGTGTAAAAAGTTGGATAAAATGTTTGAACTTTCCATAAAAGTTAAAACCTGTTTGTGTAACAAGAAAAAGCCAGTGGGGAAAAAAACCCGATGCCGAACTACCAACACCCTTTCCGCAAATCCTGCTTTCCTTTAGTTTACTGAGTCTTTTTTTTTAACAAAGCTTAAAAATGAAAGTAGTGAAATTAACCTTTACTTGGATTTTACATTTAAAATCAACTTCACTCACCTTGAAGGGCGTGCGTATGAAAGGAAAATCTCGGGGATTTTGTCTTTTGCCGTTTGACCGGTCTGACCGCTGCACTAAGGTGACTGCACTTACAGTCTCCCAGGCCAGAAGTCAACAGAAAACCGCCGCAAGCAGCAAAAAAACAGCCCAATCCCTTGTGACCGCGTGGGGGCTGGGTTTACAAACTCCACCTAGTGGTAGTAAACAGAAACTACAAAAACTGTGGATCATGGTGGCAAATGAGAGAAAGAAAGAAAGAAAGAAATGAAAAATGTGAATTACATTCCACTATCACGATGAAAGCTGGTCTCTAATAATGTTCACTTGTTGAATAAAACTACATGGAAGTATGAAACATAAATCATTATTATTATTTAATAATTTTCAATGAGGAATAGTGATCTAGTAACATGAGAACAAATGTAAACAATGTCAAGGTCTAGAAAAAAAAAGTAGATTTCTCAGAAACGATCCAGTTAATTAACTTGTGTGATGTCTGTGGTGCGTAGAGTGGTCGACCTCTGATTGGAAGATTGTTTGGTTCCCGTCTGACTATGTACTCAATTGTCCTTGTTACAAGACCACACACTGCTTCTGGTGGCACCACTGTTCAGCATGACTTAAATGTCACAAGATAAAAACTTCCCGTCAACATCGACTGGAGTGTAAAACATGCTTTTCTTGTTCCCTGAAAAATGAGATTTTTTGTCAGAGGTTTTATATTTTGGCCATTATTATTTTACTTGTTTCTTTTTTGTGGTACTGCTCCGTACTGCTTCCCTGAGGACTTCCAAAGGGATTAATAAAGTATTTTCTATTCTATTCTATTCTATTCTATTCTATTCTATTCTATTCTATTCTATTCTATTCCAAAGTACTAAGTGATACTACAGTATAAAGAAATTGTGATATACTAATTTGAGTATTAGGTACATGTCTAGTGAAGAGGTAATGTGTATTTTTATTGTTATCTATTTATTGAACATTTTAAACATGTACACTAGAATATTATATATTGTTTTGGGTTTGTCAAAGGTGTGGGAAGAAGAGAGGATGCATAAACTGAACTTGACGTAGATTTTATTCAGCAGGGAACGTGCGCCGATGGCTGTACATCATGACAGAAGGAAAAAGTCAAACAGAGTCAAAACAACACTGTCGATAATAACATAAAGCGTCTGGTGTCTCACACTGCCACCTAGTGGAAGTTCTCGGAAATGCATTAACTTAAAACATGCAGGTGATCATTTCACAATCCAATGTATTTAACTTATCAATACTATGACATCCCCCTCTTTTAATAAAAAAACTTGTATAACTTCAAAAGGACAGAAAGTTTCACTTTTTCTTTACTCATTAAACTTTGGTGGTATACGGGTAATCCTCCCAGATCTGGTGCTCTGGCTTCTGATCTGATATCCTCCTTTATTGTTCGTAACTGGGGGCATCTCTTCTTGTGGTGGTTCTTTCACATCTTCTGACCTTTGTGGGGAATTAGGGGTGGTGTCCTCCAGTGAGTCAGAAAGGATGGATGTTGTTGTTTCTGAAGAGTGGTGTGATGAAGAGGTTGGTTTTAATCCATTGTTTTGGGGTAATTCTTGCTGCTGATTCCCACTGGGTTTTCTCGTGTGTCTGGGCTTGAGCTGATCCCTTGTTCTCTGGTAGGTTTTTCCTCCAATGTTAACAAGGTATGTCCTTGGCTCTCTGATGGGATTGGGCCTGTTCAAGATGGTTCCTGGCTCCCATATCTTTTTGAGTGCGTTTCTCATATACACTTCTTCTTTATCTTGAAGGTCACACTTCTCATTTCCAGCACGCTTGTCGTAAAACATTTGCTGTTTTACTTGCTTTTCTCTGTTCATCTCTAGATGATCGTCACCATGTGGATGGTGTGACAGAAGAGCTCCTTTGCTGAATGGCAGTAAAGATCTTGGTTTTCTGCCATATAGTAGCTCATATGGTGATGGCATGTTGTCATCTAGTGGTGTTATTCTGTACATCCACAATGCTGTGTATGGGCATGTGTTATCTTCCTCTGCTTTTCTCCACAGCGCTTTCACGGTCCCCACAGCTCTTTCGGCTACACTGTTAGCTTGATGGTGGTAGGGTGAGCTGAACTTTAAGGTGATGTTTGACTCCTCACATCTCTTTTTGAATTCTTCACTCATGTACTGTGTGCCACAGTCTGCAATTATTGTTGAGGGTAGCCCATGCTCACCCAGAACACTCTTGAAGTACGTGCACACTGTTCTTGCAGATATGTCAGGAAGTAGTCTCACGACTGGGAATCGAGAATAGTAGTCTACAATGATCAGGTATTTGTGACCGTTGAACTCAAATATGTCGGAACCAAGTATTTCCCATGGGCGTGTTGGAAGATCAGGTTGCATTATGGGTAGTTTCTGTTGCGCTGGCTGGAACATGCTGCACACATGACATCCTTTCACCATTTCTCTTATGGTGCTGCTAATACCTGGCCAAAACACAGATTCTCTGGCAAGTAATATGCATTTAGTCTCACCTTGGTGACCAGTGTGAAGGATGTTCAAAATGTCACTTCTCAGTGCTTCTGGGATGACGATTCTCTCTCCTTTTAGAATGAGACCATCTTCCAGGACAAGATCACATCTGAATGTCCAATATTCCCACAGTTCGGGTGGACACTGCTTCCTGTATTGAGGCCAACCTTTGTAGATGGTATCTTTAAGAATGTTCATTGTCGGGTCTTGTGCCATTGCTTCTCTGATGGCGCTGTTATCTACCAGCTGTGTAGCAGTAGAAAAGAAATGGACGTCAGATTGATTGTGTGTGGTTGTTTCTTTTGTTGTCTTTTGACAAATAAGTGACAGAGCATCTGCTAATGGGATTGTCTGCCCTGGTTTGTATTTAACTTCAATGTCAAATTTAAGACATCTGAGGATGAATCTCTGGAGTCTTGTGGGTGTTTCTGCAAGGTTTTTCTTGAAAATCTGCTCCAGGGGTGAGTGGTCAGTTTCCACCATGACTTGTCGCCCAAGCAGGTAGTATTCAAACTTTTCTAGTCCAAACATAACTGCGAGGCACTCCCTTTCGATGTTGGAGTATCTGGACTCAGTAGGGCTCAAACATCTTGACGCCATACCGACGATTTTCTCCTGTCCTTGTTGGTCAATTTGTCTGATCCAGGCTCCGAGACCCTTGGTGCTGGCATCACACTGCAGGATGGTTACTGTATTGGGATCAGGGTCGTAGTAGCTGATCAGTTTTTGGGTACTTAGTTTTTTCTTGATGTCATCGAGAGCTTGCTGATGATGCGGTTCCCATCTGAAGTGGACATTTTTCTTATTAAGTTCTCTTAGTGGAGACACTAGCTCTGCTAGTTTGGTTGAGAATCTGTTAAGGTATGTGATCATTCCTAGGAGTGTCTGGAGCTCTTTAGTATTGGTTGGAGTTTGAATGTCTTTGATAGCTTGCAGCTTGTTCTCTGAGGGCTGGAGGCCATCTTCGGTGAGTGTATGGCCATAGAAGCTGACTTTGTTTTGTTTGAACTGCAGTTTCTCAGAGTTAAACCCGATGTTATTCCTCTTCGCTGCTTCCATTACTTGTATGAAAGCTCTGTCATGCTCCTCTTCCGTGGTTCCAGATATGATCAGGTCATCCGCTATCCCTGAGACATTGGGAATGTTATTGAAAATGGAATCAAGCTTCCTTTGAAAAATGTCTTGTGAAACCACCAATCCGAAAGGCAGGCGCTTGAACCTGTATCTGCCAAACGGCGTGTTAAATGTGCATAATAGGCTTGACTCGTAGTCTAGTTCTTCATGCCAGTAGCCTTTCTTTGTGTCTATGACACTGAAGTATTTTTTCCCATGCTGGAGTGGTAGAAGCTCATCGATCGTCCGTGTTGAATAATGTGCTCTTTTGATATTTTTATTGAGGTCCTTTGGATCAAGGCACAGTCTGAGTTTTTGCTTGCTTTACTTTGGGTAATTCTGCATGTGATGGAGTTGACCCATTCTGTTGGCTCTGTAACCTCAGTGATGATGTCATCTGCCTTCATCTTCTCTAGCTCAGCTTTGTACAATGGCATGATGTGAATAGGCACAGCTCTTGGTGGATGAATGACTGGTTTGGGCTCATCCACAAGCTCAATGTGATATTTTTTTCCTGGGAATTTTCCAATCTTATCAAAGCATTCCTTATGAAATTTTAAGACTTTTTCTTTGGTGAGAGTTGACATTTTTGATTCACTTGCTGTCAAGTGGTCAATGTTGACTGTTATCAATCCAAGTTC
>NW_023417011.1:31236-40130 GCF_002922805.2 Oryzias melastigma | reverse complement strand
GGATGTAAAACCAGCCTGGAGAATCTACAACTGTAAGTCGTCTTTCTGCAAACACACCGTGACCTATTTCACATTGTGCTGTTCTTGAACCATCCCAGTTTTCATTCAAATCAAATGCATCTTTTCCTAGAATAATATTTCCTGCTGAACTCTTGCCCGACCACTGAGGACCAACAATGACCAACTTTAAATGATCAGGGGGGTTCTTGATACCTGCAGGTATTGAAATAAAAACAAATAAATAAATAAAATATCAGAAACCTAATATGAATTATTAAAAGCCAAATCCTATAATTTTATAAAATCAGAAAAAAATGAATAAAATAATGGAGGAAGCCGATTGCTGTGGCGATCCTTGAAGGGAAAAGCCGAAAGGAAAAGAAGAAAATATTTTCTTGTTTTTTTGCACATGAAATGTTATTTTTCTGCATAAATAATGTGGACCTACTATGGACAAAACAGTGTTATTGTTTTTTTTAATTAAGAAGTTTGTAACATACCTTCAATCTGAGCTCTGAGTTTCTGTCTTTTTTTCTGCACTTCGTAGCGTCTTCTTGATGCATTTTCTATAAAACTTTGAAGTTTTTGTGTCAAAATGATTCCTTGAGTTTCATCCACTGAGTAAGGATTGTTGAGGTTGTTTGTAACCAGTTCTTCAATTTTCCTGAACAGCTCCAAGACTTGGGTTCTGTCAGCGCTGTCACTGATATGAAGAAAATGTTTTCTGTTTCCACATAGTTGAAGAATCTGCTGAACTGATGGGTATTTTTTGATGAAACGTTGATTTTTTTCCTCTATAATCAGGGAAAATGCAGTGAACAGCACAATTGTGTGTTTGAGCACATCTGCATTAAAAAGTTCCAAGTGTTCTTTCAGAGATGATTTGACTTTTAGAGAAAAAATCTTCTCAACAGGAAAGACCAGAAGAAAGGCGTGAGGGCCTGGAGGACAAAGATGGACACTGTTCTGGATTTCTATCTGGTCCAGTTCTGAAGTTTCTTCTCGTGGATATTCCCACCACCATGCTGGAGTATCAACCACAGTCACTAGTCTGCCGTGAACCTCTCTCTGTCTCGCTGTACTTTGAGCAGTTCTACTGCTGGTGTCAAAAACATTTTGACCGAGTATCAAATTCCCAGTAGAACTTTTACTTCCTTTTATTAGTGTTCTTCCACCGATTAAAACGATCCTTAACTCTGGACAGGAACCACCTTTCCCTATAAGAAACAAACAGAAATTATTTTTAAATAACTTTAATAAAACTACTAATTTGACTGACTTAAAAAAGAAGCAAATCAAGCGAAAACATTTTGAAAATTAGTTTATAGTGTTGAAGCGAAGATCCCAGACCTTCCTTCTGATGGGTTTGGAGTCAGGAACCTTAAAGTGAGTGTAATCAAAATCAACCAACAGGTCTGGCCCTGTCTGGTGGGGGGGCGTCTGTGAAAGCGGGGGTCCCGTTAGATACGGGACCTGGGGGGTCTGGCTTGTTGGGTTCTCCACTGAGACATCGGTGGGTGCCGCGGCTGGTCTGGCTGCCTAGGTCCCGTTGGTGCCTGACCAGTGCACCCACAGGGGAGGCTCTTGGGCGCGGGGACTCGCATTTGTCCCTGGGACTGGCTCCGTCTTGGCTCCTCCCTCCTTGTGGGGGGTGTGGGGTGCTGCGCCTGGCGGGTCGGCTCTCGGGGGGTGGGACACCTGGGCTGGGGGAACTTGGGCCCAACGCGGGGGAGGGGGGTCTGCCATCGGGGGTCAGTCTGCTAACTGAACCCAACATATCCCCTTCCTCATACAAACATGCAATAGGGAGAAGGGGAGGGTGTCTGTATTGCAGTGCGCTGCGGGGGGTGGACTACCTGCCAGTGGTCCCCCTCCTGTGGCCGCTGCATGGATTTGCCCCTCCCCTCGATTTTATTTGCACCTTAGACATTTAGGACCCTTGGTGGGGGGGTGCTTGGACATCACTGCCAGCAAAACAGTCGATGTCCTTTCAGTGCCCCTCCCGCCAATTTTAACCGCACTATAGACATGTAGGGCCGCTGGTGGTAGGGTGACGGGGCATCTCTGTGAGCAATCAGGAGATGCCCTGTTAAGGCCCTCTCACCAATTTTAACTGCACCCCTTTAGCACACACACCTCTAACAAAACATATACACACTCTCACAAGCAAACAAGCACGCATCACACAAGGAAGGTGGGACCTTCGACCTTCTGTCCCCTACCCTAGTTCCATTCACATGTTGTTCTTCTTTCCCACTCTCCTCTGGGGAGTGGGAGAGATTTCAGATCCCCGGTGAATCGCCCGCGCTCCCACTCTTGACCGTGGACCACGCCACCAACACCATCCTGCATCTCTGAGTGAGAGTCATTCCTGCTGGGTCGTCTGTCCTCCTGGTCGTGGACTTCACCTCTGCTTCATCTTGACTATGGACTTCATCATCACTCGTCCCTCAGCTCCATCTGAATGAACTCTTTTAGATACATAGTTGTAGAAGCTAATCTTTCTTCTTCCTCTGGCTGGGCTGGGGCCTGCACTCTCCGTGTTCCTGTGCCTTCCTGCTCTTGGGTGTGGGTGGCCTCTGCGGCGGTCCCGCGTGCCCCGGTCTGGGTGCTCGGCGGGATTGCCCGGCGGCGGTTTCTTTCCGCGGCTCCATGGCGGCTGCTGCCCCGGCGGGGGGTCTTGGCGTGGGGATGGCCAGGCGCTCTCCCCCTGAGTACATTCCATCACCATCCACCTCAGTGAAACATAAACACTCACCTGAGCACAGGTATCAGCTCACCTTAGCACTAACCGTTTGTGTGACAGAATGAAAGTCTTTATCTGAATGGGTTTGTATGATGGAGTGTGTGAGCTGCTGTTATAGTTGACATGTGTAGTATATGTATAGTATATGTGAGTATTTTCAGTTTAAATGTAGAGACTATTTTGGGCAACAAGTGTGTGTGTGTAACTATAGAGTGTGTGTGTAGACAGGCCCCGCCCATTCTAGTTTATCACTTAGTCCTGGTTGTTTTATGATGTTGCTTCCCTCTGTTGCCATCTTATCTTCCCCCCCACCCCTCCCCCACCCTCTTCCTTTTTTCGTCCGGTCCAACGACAAAGAAAAATACATAAATAAAATAAAACATAATCAATATAAATAAAGTTTAGCATTAAATACAACAGGGGTTTATACTCAATAAATCCCTGTTGTGACAGTAAAATCTGCCCAACACAAGAAGCTCTCAGCCCACATCTGTTGGCTCAGCTGTTGGACAGGACAAGTTAAAAAAAAAAAAAATAATAAAATAATCAACCAACAGCAAGTTCACACAAAAGTCCCAATA
The DNA here is from genome assembly GCF_002922805.2 of Oryzias melastigma. Taxonomy (NCBI): domain Eukaryota; kingdom Metazoa; phylum Chordata; class Actinopteri; order Beloniformes; family Adrianichthyidae; genus Oryzias; species Oryzias melastigma. Next base: position 36,803 of record NW_023417011.1, on the reverse strand, counting down.
ACAGTTTCACCTTTACGAAGGGAGAAGCCCAGATCAGGCTCTTTCTGGAACATTCTGGGTGTTCCTCCACAACAGGCTGGATTTATTGATACATCTTTGATGCATGAATCCTCATACCCAATCACCATAAAGTACTTATGCATTTCTCCTAATAAGGCAGAGTGACTTTTGTTACAGACAGAACTCAGGTGTTTTCTGCTCAGTGACTTTTGCTTGACGTGTGACAAATGCAGCCACTCTCACTTCCTGCTATAGCTGTCTCCTGTTATTCACTCTGACGGGAGAACTTCCTAATTTTTTTCTCTGCATATGACACAGTACTTCTTCAATAGGCAAGTAAAAAAGTAAAAAAAAAACTGTGAAAAGAAGAAAAAAGATCTGGAAGTTTGTAGACCACTAAGACGTCTTTTACAAGATTGTTTTGATTTAATACCAAAAGCAGACTTTGACAGAATTCAATATGTAGTGTAAACCAGAGTTTATCTTTTTTAATCTGCTTTTGTGAAAATATTTTCCTCCAAGAGGAAGACTAAATCAACTAATATAATAAGAACTATATCAGTTAAGTATTATCGATCAAAGGTGGTATTTTAGGGAGTATCTAACAACAGATTGTATCTAAAAAATAATGTTCAATTGTTTGGTTATAGGAATGATAGCAACGTATATTTAAACTTTGTTGGATGCAAAAAACAAAGTGTTCATCAGGCTTCTAGAAGAAAACAAATCAAATCAAATCGTGAATATTTATATGAAACGCAAAAACCCATTGTTCTGTAATTTCTCTAAATCACCTTTTTAGTCTAGAGATTTACAGACTCTTTACCAAAAAAAAAAAAAGAATATCCTGAAAAAAAAAATTAGTTTCATTTTCAAAAAATGAAACTGTTATACAAAATAGATTCTGGGGCAACTTTTTCATTGATTTCAAGTACTTTTTTTTATTTATTTTACATAAATTGGAGTTTTCCTATTTCCTATTACTTCTAACATTTTTGTAAAAGATAATGTTTACATTTAAAAGGAAATCTCATTGAGGTTGAGGTACGTAGACTCTAATGTGACTGTCGGTTAAGAAGTTTAAATCCAAATGAATTGTATTAGTTTTCATAAAACTCTTTTAATCTTATTTTATCGATTATGTAAAGATTACTCACCATCAACTGGACCTGCAGACTTGTTCGCCATATAGCCTTTTTCATTTGATCCAGCAAAATCCATCTGAAGGAAATTTAAAACGAAAGTAAAAACAGACAAAAATGTCTTCACATGAACACTGATCCAAGAGTTCTCACACTGCGGTCAAGTGAGTCGCTGTTCACATTTCTGTGTTCAAATCTGCTATTACTGGATTTTTGGTTTTTATTTGGAGATTCTTTTGATAAAAAACTGCTGAGTAAAAATGATATTAAACCTCCTAATGAATGTGATCATGTTAATATTGTTACAGATGATAATTATATAACATTGATTCAGCACGTTTGGAAATCTTCACTAAAAAGAGGAAACACAAAAAAACAAATGGTCTCATTTCCTTATTTGGACTTTGAGTCACATTAAAGTGCTGTTCCTTCATTTTACTTGGTAGGTCTACTTCATGTGGTATCTCTGCTACTTCCTCTAAAATGTAGATTTTTTTCCTGAAAACATGAAGTGTTTTAACTATATGCTTTTTTAAGAAATCCACACATAAAAAATCCTAAAATGTGTAAGTGACATCAGTTAACTGATTTTGTGAATAAATAGTCTGCTGATCCTCAATGAAGTACATTACCATTTCTAACAGTTCATGTTTCTAAACAGAATGTACTCACACAATACAAAACCATAAAACAAATGAATAACTTGTCAAATTTTGTTAAAAGTTTTTCCATAAAAGTGTCCAAAAGTGCATGATGTGATGAGAAAAATCAAGTGGGAGAAATAAAGGTTCATCATTTGCTAAAATCTTCTGCATATTAGTGTTGAGAAACCTGTTTGGAGGAACACACACTGTGACAGTTTTTCCTCTAGAGGGCGCTCTTGATCCTTCTGTAACAGTAAACTGGAGTCCTCACGTCATCATCAATAATAAATCCCTCTCTGCTGCTATGACTTAAGGCCGTATTTCTTTAATACTAAAACCTAAAGATGATCTTCTGTCTCTTGATGACTGGTGTACCAAAACACTTATATACAAAGATTTTAAAATCTTAGCTCTGCTTTTTGCCAACAGAATCAAATACATTTTACCTTCAGTCATTAATGAAACACAATCTGGATTTATGAAAAATCTACATCTAGTAAATAACATCAGATTAGTTCTGGATCTCCTAGATTACAATGACCTCATAGACACAGACAGCTTGATCCTGTTTCTTGACTTTCAAAAGACCTTTGACTCTGTGGAGCATCAATTTATTTAAAGAGTTTTAGAACAATATGAGTTTGGTTCAAACACAATACAAACACTTTATAATTATAATATCAACAGCTCCATCAAACTCAAATTTGGAATTTCACAAAGATTCATGTAATCTCAAGGGATCTGGCAAAAATGTTTAATATCTCCCATATATTCCTGATTGGAATTCAATTCTTGCTACTCACAGAGTGGAATTGGAGTAACAGGATAAAAAAAAATCATCATGAGTCAACTGGCTGACGATATCACCTTAAAAGATGACTCTCAAGGTTCTGTTACATTTTACTCTGCCAAATCACTGATGCGAAACAGTAGATGCTGTTTTGCTGTGGTGACCCCGAATGGGATAAGTCGAAAGATGAACAAACAAACCATTGCTGCAAACTGAGACTTAAACATTTTGTTTATTTAAGTTTTGAGTTTGTTGTATAAAGTTGCACTGGTTAAAACATTGAACAAAAAGTGAGTCTGTTCTGTTTGGTTCATTTAATCATCTGAATAAACAATGAATAAGAAGTCAGAGCTTCAGAATCATTTTAATATATTTAAGGCTACAGGAACTTTCAGAATTTTCCGTCCTTTTGTTTTTGATTTGATTAATCAGATTACAATGTCCCCTAGTGGTGCCTCAGAGTATTACATTCATCTGACAATTAGAAAAACATGTTTCAAAGCCATGATTCAGATACTGGAAACATGACAGAATAACATTTAAAATCTTCAGTAAGTTCATTATATTAATTACCATCAGAGATGCAAAAAATATTAGTCTATGTTAAAATAAAAATCCCAATATCCCTAAATAAGGGAATAATCAATGCATGTCTGTTCATGAGTCACTTTGTAGAAGACGAGCATAATGCAGAAAAGATTTAAAGGATTTAAAGGTAAAACCATTGAGAAACTGGAGGAGGTGAAACTTCCAGTTGGTACACTGAAGGGATAGCCGTGCTGTGAGAGAGTTCCCCAGAAAACCAAATGTGTGAGAAATATAGTCCCTTAAAGAGTATGAGCTAACCTTTTGGACAATGTTTTTTTAAAGGGGAAGAGTTTTAAACTGAAACAACATCGGATAGTGATCGAAAGAAGCTGTTTGACTGAATCAAAAACACCATCAGCTGGAGCGGCTGATTTCCACCTGGGAGTGACTGGTCTCTCTACAAATGAATCATAGAATTGATGACAACAAAAAGTCAAGGAACCTTAGTATGTGGAGGTGACTTTAATATTACTTCAAATGCATCTCCGGACTCTTCAAATGGAAAAGGGGACACTAGAAAAATTAGGATAAGAACTGTGCAACTAATGGAGGAGCTAGGAATAGTAGATGTATGGAGGAACATGAATCCAACTAAAAAAGAATATACTCACTTCTCCCATACTCACAAGATGTACTCCTGACTTGATAACATTTTCATGTTTAAAAAGGACATTTTTAGGATCAAAAGTTGTACAGTCGAGGACAATAGTTTGTCTGATCATGACCTGGTTAACATGAACCTTCTCATAGGAGAACAGACATACCATCTGGAGATTAAACACAACATTTTAAATGACTCAAATATTAAAGAGACGATTGTAAAAGAAGAGGATGCAGAAAAGAAGTAAAAGAAGTTTAAAAGAAGAGACTAAAGTCAAAATATCCAAATTGAAAAAAGAAATAGATTAAATAAATTCAGCTGCAATTCAGAAAAACATTCTTTTGAATAAACAACAATATTATGATGGGGAGGAAAATCATTAAAACTTCTTTCCTATAAACTAAGAAAACAACAAGCAGAAAGAACCATAAATATAATAAAGAACCCTCAAAATAATAAAATAGAACAAGATCGGAAAATTATACAACAGAAATTTTTAACCTACTATAAAACCCAATATTCCCAACCTTTCCTTGATAATCAAAAAGAAATAGATTACTTTCTTCCAAAATTAGATCTACCCTCAGTCACTGACAAACAAAATAAGCCTCTTCTTTCTGCTATAACAAAAGAAGAAATTCTGCAAACAATTAAAAGGTTAAAAAACAGAAACATGGCAGGAGTAGATGGGTTTGGTCCAGAATGGTACAAAACAATGCAAAACTATTTAACCACGCCATTATTGAAAACTTTTAACTGGGTTATGGAAGAGAAAACAATTCCTCCTTCATAGAATGAAGCTATTATCTCTGTCATCCCAAAAGAGGGAAAGGACCGAGTAGAATGTAGCAGCTATCGCCAAATTAGTGTGTTAAATATAGACTACAAACTCTTCACTTCTATCATATCAAAAAGATTAGAAACAGTTTTACCAAATTTAATCCACCAGGACCAGACATGGTTTATTAAACAAAGGTAAACACAGGACAACATTAGAAGAGTTCTACACATTCTGGAACAGATTTCACTACAAAAATTGGAGAGTCTAGTGATAAGTTTGGATGCAGAAAAAGCATTTGATTTAGTGAGATGGTCCTTCCTCTATAAAGTGCTTGATAAATTTGGTTTTCATAAATGCATAATCAAAATAATCTCTGGACTGTATAAAAAACCTGTAGAAAGGATTAGGATACATCAAATGAAAATAAACGTAGTGTGATGTTTTCTGCCTGAAAAAAAACCTTTCATCAGGAAGATTATTCAAAGATATTGACACGGTGTGCTTAAGATTTTGAATTTATTCCAAACAGACAAGACAATAGATTCCAGAACTGGATCAGTAAGCGGTTGACAGACTACTTCTCATTTGTCCACAAGGGGGCATTTCTTGCTTTTGACACCCTTAAGGAAAAACATAATCTTGACCAAGTGGACTTTTTCAGGTATTTACAACTCAGGCACTACTTCAACCATACCATTAAAAATCCTATAGAAGACCATGTTTTTATAAACAAATATTTATGTCATTAATAAAAACAAAATCACCAACCAAAATCATTTCTAAGCTGTACAATGGCATGATACAAAGTGGAAGGCATAACACATGTTACATAAAGAAAAAATGGGAAAAGAAGGAAGTTTATCAATCAGGAAAGTTGGGAAAGGATATGCCATGTGCAGTGGACCACCACCTGTTCAAACTCATGGTGTGAACTCTGCTGGAAAAATGTCACAAGATTTTTTATCACCCCTGTACAGAAGAAACATCAAAATAATGTAGATGAATGTTGGTGATGTGGAAG